>NC_044992.1:73893795-74170679 GCF_008728515.1 Papio anubis | reverse complement strand
TGCACGTGTGTGCAGGTACCTGCACTGTGTATGCGTCTGTGCATGAGTGTGTGTGTGTCTCTGCACAACGTGTGTGCAGGTACCTGCACTGTGTGTGCGTCTGTGCATGAGTTTCTGCCTATGTGTGTAATGTGTGTGCTTGCCTCTATATGTGCATGCCTCTGCACACATGAACTGCGTGCGTCTGTGCATGAGTGCCTCTGTGTGAGCTGTATGTGTATATGTGTGCCTGCCCGTACATATGCACACGCGTGCACACGTGAACTGCATGTGTATGTGCATGTGTATGCGTGTGATCCATCCAGGTGAGTGGGCCGCGCTCCTCGAGAGGTGGCAATTACCGTGGTGCCCCTGCGTCCTGTGTTCCTGGAGTGGCTCGTGGGTGTGAGTGCTAGTCCCCAGCTCACTGTGACATTTGAGGGTTTATCACTGAGCTTATGAAATATCATTGGAAATGATCATTCGGGTGATAAATCAAAATTATGTACTTTGTGTTAAAAGAAGGAAATGATTGAGTGAGTTGTATGTCTTTGCGTGCATGGCCGCAGCTGTGCCTACATCTGTGTTCTGTGTGCTGAGCCTGTGACCTCTCCCCCAGGGTGTGATCCTGGTCTATGACATTGCAAACCGCTGGTCTTTCGACGGCATTGATCGATGGATTAAGGAGATCGATGAGGTACGTTGTAGAAACGCCATTGCCCAAGGTCCCTGTGGGCTTGGGAGGAGTCAGGCCAGGAATTAGGGCTGGGCCCTCCAGGCCTCATGGGTACACATGGATCATGGGCCAGGACACTGGATGGGGTTCCAGCAGCAAGGAGGGTGCCTCACCTCGGCACAGCACTGGATGGGGCTGGGCTCATGAGCGTAGCTACAGAGAGTCACCAAAGCTCAGGAAGCTGGTCCAGGCAAAACGAGCCTCCACGGCGTGCCTCGGCACGAGGTCAGGCCCCACAGTTTGGCCTGCTTCACTCCCTGCTGTGGTCGGGCTGGGTTGACCAGCAGTGACCGGGGCTTGTGACCGGGGCTTGTGCCTGCTGGCACGCAGACCAGCCCACCTGGCAGCGGCGACATGGCGTGGTCAGCGCCAAGCCCACTGTGTGTCCTGGGGCTGCCGTAAGTAACGACCACAAGCCGGGGTCCCAAATGACAGAAATGCGTTCGCTCACGGTTCTGGAGGCCAGAGCCCCAAACCATGGTGTCGAGAGGGCTGCTTCCCTACAGCCGCCGCTCCGAGCTCTCGGCAGTGCCAGCAACCCTGGGCCCCCCCGGCTTGTGGCTGCACCGCTCCAGTCTCTGCCTTTGCATCACACGGCCTCCTCCGAGTGTCCGTGTCTTCTCTTCTTCCAAGGACATCAGTCATTAGATGAGGGCCCTAATCCAGCAGGGCCGCACCGTAACTGTTTATGTCTGCGAAGACTGTCTTTCCAAACGCGGTCCCACACTGAGGTTCTGGGTGGACATGAACTCGGGGGGGGGGTTCCTCAGCCCAGAGCACCCACTTTGCAACGACAACAAAATCTCACTCAAGTAACCCATGCTCCTCGCCTTTCTCCTGCCCGCTAGCATGCCCCCGGAGTCCCTAAGATCCTGGTGGGGAACCGCCTGCACCTGGCGTTCAAGCGCCAGGTCCCCACGGAGCAGGCCCAGGCCTACGCCGAACGCCTGGGCGTGACCTTCTTTGAGGTCAGCCCTCTGTGCAATTTCAACATCACGGAGTCGTTCACGGAGCTGGCCAGGATCGTGCTGCTGCGGCATGGGATGGACCGGCTCTGGCGGCCAAGCAAGGGTAGGCCCCGGGGCTATTCTGGGGGCCCCTTCTGCCCTCCAGACGCCGAGGTGGTTCGGTGGCCCCCTGGATAAGTGTCTGCCTCCCGGGACCCGCCTCAGGGCCACTGTGTCTGTTCTCAGAGCAAGACATTTGAGAGAAGTAATCACTACGGCTTTGTCGGAAAGCTCATGAGGGAGCTCTGGGATCTGTACGTGGGCAAAGGGGATGTGGTGGCAGGGCTTGCTGCATGTACAAGCCAGGGCTATGGGTGTCCGAGCCTCGGGAAGGCAGGAGAACAGGTGTGGGCACCACCCCTCATGGCCAGCCCAGGCGAGGACATCCACTAAGCAGGGTTTACCTTTTTCTCTCCCAAGTGCTGAGCCTGCAAGACCTGTGCTGCCGGGCGGTCGTGTCCTGCACGCCGGTGCACCTAGTGGACAAGCTCCCGCTCCCCATTGCCTTAAGAAGCCACCTCAAGTCCTTCTCGATGGCCAACGGCCTCAATGCCAGGATGATGCACGGCCGTTCCTACTCCCTCACCACCAGCTCCACCCACAAAAGGAGCAGCCTCCGCAAAGTGAAGCTTGTCCGCCCACCCCAGAGCCCACCCAAAAACTGCACCAGAAACAGCTGCAAAATTTCTTAAGGCAGGCACTAAAAGAACCACGGTGGAATCTCTCCCGGAGAAACTCGGTGTTACCCCTGGCAGCTGGCGGATGCATCTCAGATTCCGGTTTCTCTCGGCAAACGCTGCTTGCGAATGTGTGCGATGCCTTCCGTGTGATGGAAACACACTACACTGTCAGACTTCGAATTTCTATGTGGATGTGCATGAAGCTCTTGTTTTCGATGTGTGTTTATAAAGGGAAAATTAGTACTCTGCTCAACTCTTGGTAACATGAAATTCTGAATGTTACTTTATCATGATTGCACTGCAACTTTTTCCTTAAAATAACTGCTTTTGTAAGAATGGTGATATCGGAGTGATTAGCGTAAATTGAAGGGAATTTGAGAAGCAACGGTAGTGGGATGATTTAGAGTCATCGATATCACGAGAGGGGTCTTTTTGTAAACCTCCTTTTTAATGTCAAAGCACCAATTTATAAAACGCTGCAGATGTAGAGGTTATGTGCAACGGATCTGTCCAGTTTGTGTATGAAATGGATTTGATAAAGTTTTTGCTAGTTATTTACTACATTTTGGGATTAATAAGTGATTTATATGCATATTTTTCTGTAAATCTACATTTTTTTGTACAAGATATTCTACAAGTTATGAAGCTAAGGGAAGAAAATGCCAAAGATACCTCTAGTTACGTTGAACGACGCAGTTTCAACAGGCCAAGGAAGACCTGCTTCAGTAAAAGGAATGAAGTGAAAACACTTATTTAAGAAAATGTTTCTCAACAATAAAATGTATAGTCGTTTCTCTCTTGGTAGAGTTGGTGGCCGGTTCTTTAGAATTTTGTATTTATTTATTTATTTTCGAGACAGAGTTTCGCTCTTGTTGCCCAGGCTGGAGTGCAATGGCATGATCTCGGCTCACCGCAACCTCTGCCTCCCAGGTTCAAGTGATTCTCCTGCCTCAGACTCCTGAGCAGCTGGGATTACGGGGGTGTGCTACCACGCCCGGCTAATTTTTGTATTTTTAGTAGAGATGAGGTTTCACCATGTTGGTCGGGCTGGTCTTGAACTCCTGACCTCAGGTGATCCACCCGCCTCGGCCTCCCACAGTGCTGGGATTACAGGCGTGAAGCACCGCGTCCAGCCAGATTCTGTGTATTACAGCCCTTTACTTCACTGCGCCACTGCCTGGTATAGACATCACATATCGGAGCTAAGAAACGACACTGGCAACAAGGCTGAATCCTTGAACTGTTGTCGCCTGTTGAGAAAGGATTCCTTTTCCAGAACAGAAGTGCAGAAGAGAGAGGGAAGAGTTCAAAGCTGACACCCAGGCGTGTGCCTGTCTGATAAACCGGAGCCGTGCTCCTGAGCCTTGGTGAGGAGCGCCCAGGGGCTGTCAGGGATTCCCCACGGAGATGCAGCCCCTGTCTCCGACTGCATGCCTCAGAGCAGGGCAGAGACCTCCAGGGCCGGCCTCTTCCCTGGTCACGCTGTTGGACATTTGTCAGTGGCTGGGAGTTGCAAATGAGGGATTAAACCAAAAAATGAAGCGAGAAAATACCTGATGTTCCTAGTTCCTGCTGCTGGTCTGTAGATTCTGAGAAACTTAAGGGACCGGGACGGGCGCGGTGGCTCACAGCTGTAATCCCGGCACTCTAGGAGGCCAAGGCGGCCGGATCAGAGGTCAGGAGCTCAAGACCAGCCAACGTGATGAAATCCCGTCTCCAATAAAATTACAAAAATTGGCTTGGCATGGTGGCGCACGCCTGTAATCCCAACTACTCAGGAGGCTGAGGCAGGAGAATCACTTGAACCTAGGAGGCAGGGGTTGCAGTGAGCTGAGATCGCACCACTGCGCTCCAGTCTGGGTGACAAGCGATGCTCCGTCTCAGAAAAAAAAAAAAAAAGCAATGTAAAGGACCCTAGAATCAGCGGCAACGCCTCTATTCAGAGATGGTGGAACTGAGGCCCAGAGAGAAGAGAGCAGCACTGGTCCCTGCGGGTGGAGCCGGGCTTGGAGGTGTCTGGCCAACTGGGTACGGCAGCTACGGGGACAAAGTCTGTGGGGAGGCAGGGTCGTGGTCTGTGGACAGAAGGTGAACCCTGAGGGGACAGTGCCTGGGGAGGGGAGGTGGCCAGCCTCGTGCAGACACACTGCGAGGACCTCTTCATCCTTCTCTCTGCTGTGCCACAGGTGGGGGTGAGGCCGACCTCCCAGCTGCAAACACAAGGACACTGAGATGCAAGGAAAGGAGAACCCACACTGAAGAAACTCATGTTGCAGGGGCCTCTTCTCCCTCAGTTCCCGGCTCGGTGATGGTGGAGGGTAAGAAGACGGATCCTCCCGCTGCAACATCAAACCAGGCCAAACGCGTATTTTTCTCTTCCTTCCCTTTTCTTGTTTTGTAAGTGACAGCTCCTCAGGAGTACCCGTAGTGTCCTAGAAGGAATAAAATAAAGTTTCCCAAGGCTTTGTGACCCAGAGCCCTTCGCAGGTGTTCACGGAACACACAGGCCGCCCGGAGGCCTTGGCCCTCCAGGCAAACACCCCCAGAAGTCCCAGAAGCGGCACAGGCAGAAGGAGCCTCCCCGAGGTCTCCCAGAGGGAGCACAGCCCTGCTCTGGCTTCCAGAGCTACGAGAAAATAAACACTTGTTATTTAAGCCACCAGGTTTGTGGCGATTTGTTATGACAGCCTCAGGAAACTCCTGCAACAAGGAAGTGAGTTACGCTCACGGCAGAAAGTGCTACAGCAAACCAAGGCAGAACAAAACCAGACGAAGCCTGATACAGACTGGACTAAGTAGAAGACTGTGTGTTCGGGTGGTGAATATACAAAAAACATAAATATAAATTAAACCTCAGAGAAGCTTTGTCATGTTCTCCCGCAGCCCTCACTGCTGGCGCGATCTGTCCACACGATCCATCCGTGGTGTAAACACCAGTTCCAGATGCTGTCCCAGGTGCTTGTGACCCTCTTTCCAAACATCAAGATTCAAAATGTATTATCCACAATGATGACTCAGTTGCCCTGTGAAAATTACTCCAGTAGAGAAGGTTCGTAGCTTGCAATTTTGATGAGGAATTTAGCCAAAATATTGAATCTAGAAAAAGTCAATGACAGGCTTGATGATATTTGTTTTGACAGAGACAGAGACGCTAAGTCTGCCCTTTGCTGGAGAACAGCTTCGTCAGATGTGGATTTTACAAGCAAAATGGAAGCTGCTTGTATTAGGGGGAGGTGAAGGTTTTGTTTCACCTGGGGGAGGCTGGAGGTCGGAGAGTGGTCACTGTCCCGGGGGCGGGACACACTTCTGTCCCGGCCTGGAGGGTGGGGCAGTGCGTGGATGTGGGGGCTGGAGGGAGCAGGAGATTCCTAGTCCGTGTATGCTGCCGTAACAAAACACCTGAGACTGGGGAATGTATAAATAATAGACATTTGTTTCTCAGTTCTGAGGCTGGGAAGTGCAAGCTCAAGGCGCCAGCTGGTTTGGGTCTCGGGAGGCCCAGTCTCCGCTTCCAAGATGGTGCCCTGTGGCTGCGTCCTCACATGGCCGGAGGGGCGGAAGGACAAAGGGAAGGGAGGCAGCTCTGCCACACCTCCTGTGAGGTCCTGAATCCCATTCTGGAGGTTCTGCCACTGCCTAAAGGCCCTGGCTCTTAATACCTTCACACTGGCAATTAACTTCCAACCCATGAATTCTGGAGGGGCTCGTTCAGACCTCAGCAGAGTCCTGTGCTCTTCTGTCCACTCCCTCCCATGTGTGCCTCGGGGACCTTCTCCCCGGCCCCCTGGGGCCCCAGCCTTTGCTCGGGGAGCCTTTCATATATCCTCAGCTATTGAAGGGCATTGGCGAAACCTTGGATGAAACTGAGCAAAGTCTCCGCATAGGACCGTGGCAGCCACTGGGGGCCTGTAGGCAGGGGCTGGACAGCAGTGAGGGCTGATGACAGGGAGGCCCTAGGCAGCTCCACGCACGCAGGGGTGTACGCAAGCACTGGGTGCCGTATGCTCCTCCCCGCCCTGGCGAAGGTGGGGCGCTCCCTGGGCAGAGGCTGAGCCATCTCCTCTGTGAACCCTGCCCTCCACCCCCACCTGTCTCAGCTCAGGAGTGGGGCTTGCTCCCTTCCTGCTTCCATGGAATGTTCAGAGGTGCGGCCTGTTGCTTTAGATCTACAGATTCTTACACACCTTTCTTAACAAAGGCTGGCACCTGCCTTTTAAAACCACTGTCCTGTCAGGGTGTGGTGGCTCATGCCTGTAATCCTAACACTTTGGGAGGCTGAGGCGGGCAGATTGCCTGAGCTTAGGAGTTCAAGACCAGCCTGGGCAACATGGCGAAACTCCGTCTCTACTAAAAATAGAAAATACTAGTCAGGCGTGGTGGTGCATGTCTATAGTCCCAGCTACTCAGGAGGCTGAGGCATGAAAATTGTTTGGACCTGGGAGGCGGAGGTTGCACCACTGTACTCCAGCCCGAGTGACAGAATGAGACTCCATCTCAAATAAAAATAAAACCACTGTCCCTGCCCTGCGGCTGTGCTGAACTCGAGCTGATGCTGTTTCTTCTCCTCTACTTTCCCATGATGACAGCAAACCCTGCTGGAGCACAGAGGCCCTGAGCCACTGTGGAGAGGGAGACGGACACACAAAGGAGGGATTCCAAGCTCCACCTGGTCTCCAAGCAGTTCTGTTGCTCCAGCCTTCACCCTCCTCTAGGTGAGGTGACCGGCTGCTTCCCAGCAGCCCAGAGGTGCCGTCAGGGCTGTTAGCCAGAGGCCGCCGTGAACGCCCCTGACTTGCTGCAGCACGGAGCCCCCCACCATCGACGGTTCTGGGGAGTCGGGGAGGACGGGCGCGACTTGGGCAGCTTCGTGGAGGTTTCGGGGAGCATTCACGGCAACTGCTGCACTCTGTTCGATGCTGTCAGGAAGCAGGGGTGACTCTGAGACTTACTATCTCAGTTCTTATCTAGAAGGTGAGAAAAACGGAGCAAGGTGCAAGGTGTCATTGGTAGAAAGTGGCAGTCACGGCCGGGCGCGGTGGCTCAAGCCTGTCATCCCAGCACTTTGGGAGGCCGAGACGGGCGGATCACGAGGTCAGGAGATCGAGACCATCCTGGCGAACACGGTGAAACCCCGTCTCTACTAAGAAATACAAAAAAAAACTAGCCGGGTGTGGTGGCGGCGCCTGTAGTCCCAGCTACTCGGGAGGCTGAGGCTGGAGAATTGCGTGAACCCGGGAGGCGGAGCTTGCAGTGAGCTGAGATCCGGCCACTGCACTCCAGCCTGGGCGACAGAGCGAGACTCCGTCTCAAAAAAAAAAAAAAAAAAGAAAGTGGCAGTCACTCACATCCAGCAGGATGGGGAGTGTTGGTCGTCTGGGGGAGGTGGGCACTGCTCCCGCCTGTGTGCAGAGGGGACCCTGCTCTTGTCCTGTCCCCTCAGTCACAGGGCGGCCTTGTCTGTGGGGCCGTCAAGTCCAACAGGAGCCTTCCAGTGCCTCACTGTGCGTGCTCAGGGGCTGCCTCGAGCTTTCTTGGTGCCTTTTGAGGTGACAGGAAGATAGCCGTGTAGGCCACAGTGAGAGGCAGGCATACCAGTCTCAGTGCCTTTAACCGGGCAGACGCTGACCTTCCAGTTCAGCTGGAGGAAGACTCCGTGTGTTACTCAAAGCCAATCACCACCCTCTGCTGGTTTCTTGATTCCTCTGCCTTGAATGTTTTTCTTTTTTTCTTTTAGAGACAGGGTTTCACTCTGTTGCTCAGGCTGGAGTGCAGCGGTGCAATCTTGGCTCACTGCAGCCTTGGTTCCTGGGCTCAGTGGTCCTCCCACCTCGCCCTCCAGAGTAGCTGACTGCAGGTGTGCACCACCACACCTGCCTTTTTTTTTTTTCAGCGACAGGGTCTTCATAAGTTGCCCAGGCTGGTCTCGAACTCCTGGGCTCAAGTGATCCTCCCAAAGTGCTGGGATTACAGGCACGAGCCACCGTGCCCAGGCTGAAATCTTAGCATTGCTCCACGTTCCACTACAGTTGGGGGTGAGGGTGATGGGCTTCTTAAAAGGCCCTCTAATGGTTCCATCTGTGAAATGGATCCTACATGTAACAGTTCACGTGGGTCTATCTGAATGAACAGTACTGTTATGACTGACTATCAACGCACAGCAGCTGAAGCGGAAGGAGTAGAGTCTTACCTGCCAAGCCCTTGGAGTGGGTTTTTTTTTTTTTTTTTTTTTTTTTTTTTTTTGAGACGGAGTCTCGCTCTGGCGCCCAGGCTGGAGTGCAGTGGCCGGATCTCAGCTCACTGCAAGCTCCGCCTCCCGGGTTCCCGCCATTCTCCTGCCTCAGCCTCCCCAGTAGCTGGGACTACAGGCGCCGCCACCTCGCCCGGCTAGTTTTTTGTATTTTTTAGTAGAGACAGGGTTTCACCGTGTTAGCCAGGATGGTCTCGATCTCCTGACCTCGTGATCCGCCCGTCTCGGCCTCCCAAAGTGCTGGGATTACAGGCTTGAGCCACCGCGCCCGGCCTGGAGTGGGTTTTAAGGTCTGTTACTGTTGTTGTAATAAACTCCCACAGCCCAGGGGCCTGAAACAACAGAAGTGTGTTCCGTTCACTGTTCTGGAGTCCACGTCCAAAATCAGCATCACTGGGCTGAGATCAAGGTGTGGCTCCCTCTGGAGGCTCCAGGAGGGTCCTCCCGGCCTCTTCCAGCTTCAGGGGGCCCCAGGCACTCCTTGGCTTGTGGCCACATCGCTGCAGTCTCCGTCTCTGTCCCCACATGGTGTTTTCTGTTGGTCAATCCTTCCTCTGCCTGAAGAAGCATGCGATGGCACTTGGGGACGTCCATGCAATTCGGGACAGTCTTCCTGTCTCAGGGCCTCTCACTTTATCATATCTGCAGAGACCCTTTTTCCAAAATAAGGGAATACCTTCTTTACGTATTTATTAATTTTTTTTTGAGATGGAGTCTCTCTCTCGCCGAGGCTGGAGTGCAATGGCCCGATCTTGGCTCACTGCAACCTCTGCCTTCTGGGTTCAAGCAATTCTCCTGCCTCAGCCTCCCAAGTAGCTGGGATTACAGGCGTCTGTCTGCCACCACACCTGGCTCATTTTTGTATTTTTAGTAGAGACAGGTTTTTGCCATGTTGGCCAGGATGGTCTTGAACTCCTGACCTCATGATCCACCCACCTCAACCTCCCAAAGGGCTGGGATGACAGGTGTGAGTCACCGCGCCCGGCCAGGAATAACACATTGAAAGGTTCCAGAGATGACAACCTGGTATCTTTGAGGGCCATTCTGCAGTCTAATACAAACTATCACAAAGTAACACAAAGTTAGAGACTTAAAGGAACACACATTTATTCTCTTACAGTTCTGGAGGAAGAGGCTAAAATAAAGGTGTCTGTAGGGCCGGTTCCTTCTGGAATCTCCAGGGAGAGTCAATCCCTGGCCTCCTGAGCCTCTAGGCAGCGGCATTCCCGGGCTTCTGGCTGCATCCCTCCAGTCTACCTCTGTGGTCACACTACAGCCTTCTCTCTCAGCAACCGCCTTCCCTCTTTCCCGTGAGGACCCTCGTGATCCCGCCTGGATCATCCAGGTCTCTCTCAGCAACCGCCTTCCCTCTTTCCTGTGAGGACCCTCGTGATCCTGCCTGGATCATCCAGGTTAACCTCCCCATCTCAAGGTCCTTAAGGTAGTCACATCTGCAAAGTCCCCGCTGCCATGTGTAAAAGCAACACATGCACAAGCTCTGAGCACGGGGATGGGGGTGTCGTTGGGGGCTGTTCTTCAGAGTCAACCACACGCCCTTCCCCTGTTGCAGATTCTTTTTCTGTTGTTGTTGAGACAGAGTCTCGCTCTTGTCACCCAGGCTGGAGTGCAGTGGTGCAAGCTCAGCTCACTGCAGCCTCTACCTCCCAGGTTCAAGCGATTCTCCTGGCTCAGCCTCCTGAGTAACTGGGACTACAGGCAGCCTGCCACCACGCCCAGCTAATTTTTGTATTTTTTTTTTTTTTTTTTTTTTTTTTGGGGCGAGGTCACCAGCTCTATCGCCGGGCTGCCATTGGCGGATCTCAGCTCACTGCAAGCCGTTCTCCCGGGTTCCGCCGATCTCGGCCTCAGCCTCCCAGTGGCTGGACTACAGGCCTTCCCGCCACCTGCTGACTAGTTTTTTTTTTTTTTGTATTTCTTAATAGAGGCGGGGTTTCACCATATTGTAGGATGGTCACCGATCTCCTGACCTCGTGATCCGCCGTCTCGGCCTCCCAAAATGCTGGGATTACAGGCTTGAGCCACCTTGGCCATAATTTTGTATTTTAGTAGAGATGGGTTTTTCACCATGTTGTAGGCTGGTCTCAAACTGCTGACCTCAAACAGTCTGCCACCTTGGCCTCCCAAAGTCACTGGGATTGCAGAGTGAGCCACTCGCCCGACCTGCACAGATTCTTCTCACCCTTTAGGGTAACCATCATCTCCCAGTTCTGTACCAGAGCCACCATCCCCTCCTGGTTTTCTTTATATGTTTGTGTGTGTCCAAATATGTTGTATCTTTTTTTTTTTTTTTTTTTGAGGCGGAGTCTGCGCTCCTATGTCGCCAGGCTGGGAGTGCAGTGGCCAGATCTCCAGCTCACTGCAAGCTCCATGCTCCAGTTCCAGCTATTCTCCTGCCTCAGCCTCGAGTAGCTGGGACCACAGAGAGCGCCGCCACACCTGCGCCCGGCTAATTTTTTTGTATGTTTTTTTAGTAGAGACGGGGTTTCGCCGTGTTAGCCAGGATGGTCTCGATCTCCTGACCTTGTGATCCGCCCGTCTCGGCCTCCCAAAGTGCTGGGATTACAGGCTTGAGCCACCGCGCCCGGCCATATGTTGTATCTTTAAACAATACATCGTTAAGCCAGGCACAGCGGCTCATGCCTGTAATCCCAGCACTTTGAGAGGCTGAGGCGGACATATCCTTTGCCTAGGAGTTCAAGACCAGCCTGGGCAACATGATGAAACCCTGTCTCTACTAAAAATATAAAAACTTAAGCTGGCATGGTGGTGTGTAGCTGTAGTTCCAGCTACTCAGGAGGCCGAGGTGGTAGGATCACCGGAGCCCAGGAGATAAATGTATGTATGTAACTTCTATTCTCTCCACCCCAAGAGGTGAGACTGCTTTCTGCCTGCCTTGCAGACAGGTGGGCAAGATAAGGCATGTCCCTCACTCCGAGTCACACTTCAGGTCTTCCACGTGGAGACCCCTGAGCTATCAGTGGACAGCGAGATTCCTGGAGCTGCTGGAACAGAGCCCCAGACGCTGGTGGCTTGGACAACAGCCTGTCTTCCTTCCCAGGCTCGAAGGCTCTGGGGAAGAACCCTTCATGCCTCTCCCAGCTCCTGGAGGCTGCCCGCGATTCTGACTTAGGGCTGAGCACTCCAGTCCCACTGGCTGCCAGCGGCGACCTTCCCCTGTATCTCCTCCCTTCCTGTCTCTTCCAAAGGTGCCAGTCTTCAGCTTTAAGGCACACCCCAAATCCACGATGATCTTATCTTGAGATCCTTAATTACTTCTGCAATGATTCTGTATCTAAAGAAGCCCCTATTCTCAGGTTCTGGGTGGACCTATCTTTTTTTTTGGCTTTTGGTTGGTTGGTTGTTTTTAGACAGAGTCTTACTGTATTGCCCAGGCTGGAGTGTAGCGGCACAATCTCAGTTCAGTGCAGCCTCAGCCTCAACCTCCTAGGCTCAAGCCATCCTCCCCACTCAGCCCCCCAGGACACATCTTTTGAGGGCCACCATTCAACCCACTGTGGTGGGCAAGGCTGCTTTGAGTTTCCTGGTTAGGATACAACCAGCGCTGTGTGTGGATGTCCACACATGCCCTTGCCCCTGGCCTGTATAGCCACCGGGAGACTGAGTAAAATGTGGACTGAAGGAGGCCCCAAGGGTGGCAAGCAGGGAAATGAAGGGAAATGCCCCTTACCCACGCCTCTCTCCTTTCTTCATGTGACACTTCTCACAGCAGGTACCAGTATGTGTGCACAGAGGAGAACCCAGTGCCCTCCAGGGAAGAGGGTGCTGAGACCCTGGACCGCACTTAAGTCTCGCCCCAGCTCTGTGATTTGGACCTGGGCCCCTGAGCCCTAGTCACAACCTGGGCAGCCCAACTCACTCTGCCATCGCGAGGCTCCTGGTCACTCTCAGGGAGGAGCCCCTCTTGTGGGGGAATCGAGGTGTTTGATGCCCACGACGCAGAGACCACCTGGCCCAAGTGGGCCAGTGATCTGAGCTTACAGTCCAGCTCCTTCCTCCCCATGGCTGAGAGGTCAGCACCAGCTCAGGCAAGTGGCGAGGGTGGGATGAGGATGACAGACGGGTGGAGGCAGGTGGCTGCGAGGGGACAGTGTCAGAACCTCCTAGGAGATCAGGTGTGCTGCAGGGAACAGGGAGAGCCCAGGAGGGGACAGGAGGGTGAGGAGGGGGAGTGGAGAGGACTCCCTGGGCAGGAGAAACGAGGGTCAGCACTCAGGCCTCCACGGCCATCCACTGCATGAGCCTAGCCCGGGGACAAAGCTCCGTAACCAGGACGCCCTCAGCAGCCTGACCCTAAGAGTGGAGGAGAACTGCGTCCTGTGAGCAACGTGACCTGAGGGCCCGGAGTCCTGCGGGGGCTGTGCTGTGTGAGGGCCACCTGTCCTTTAGGTGGGGTCCTAAAGGGCTGTGTCCTCTATGGGCTGTGTGTCCGGGGGGGGGGGGCTGTGTGTCCTGGGAAGGTCTCTGTCCTGGCGGTCTGTGTGTCCTGAAGGGGGGCCCTAGTATTGTGGCGCTTCTGCGCTTGCCTCTCCTGAGGGATGATGCACCGGGCCTCCCTCACCGGCTCTCCCTCCTTCCTCTGACCGTCAGGTGTCGGTGCCAAGCCCTCAAGGGGCCATCCTCCGTCCCACGGCGACCCCGCGCATGACAAGGCCAGACCCTCCCTCGAACGTGCTCGATGCTCCCGCCCCGCCCCGCCCCGCCCCGCCCGCCCCGCCCCGCCTCGCCCGCCCCGCCCCGCCTCGCCCGCCCCGGCCCGCCTCACCCCACCTCACCCCACCTCACCCCGCCCCGTCCCTCCGGCCTCGCCCCTCCCTGCCGCTCCCCTCCCCGCCCCGCCCCGTCCCTCCTTCCATGCCAGATCCATTCCAGTCCATCCATTCCATTTATCCACTGTCCAGCCCCGCCCGCCCCTCCCGCCCCGCCCGCCCAGATCCAGATCCATCCATCCATCCATCCGCGCTCGCCTCGCTTCGGTTAGATGCGCTCGGCGCTCCATAGGCTCCCTGGGGGGCGCGCGTGCACGCACGGACGTCCAGCACGCACGCACGTCCAGCACGCACGCACGTCCAGCACGCACGCACGTCCAGCACGCACGCACGTCCAGCACGCACGCACGTCCGGCACTTCCGGCCGCGGCCTCAGCGCCGGCCAGAGGGGACCAGATCGCCGGCCCCCGCGAGAGGCATGCGGCGCTGAGGAGCGGCGGCCCAGCATCGCGGAGCCATGAACCTCCTGCCGTGTAACCCTCACGGCAACGGGCTGCTCTACGCCGGCTTCAACCAGGACCACGGTGAGGAGGCGCGAGGCGCGGCCCTGTCGCCCTGCCTGCCCGGGCCTTCCCGCAGCCCGGGGTTCCCGACTCTCCGGCCTCTCCCGGGCGCCCCTTTCCGGCCAGGCTTTCCCACCCGGGACCCCAGCCTCGCCCGAGCTCCCCTCCGAAGCCCCCGGCTCCGGCCCTCGCCGCCGCTCCCAGCCTCAGCCGGGGTCCGGACCAGGCCCGAACCGGCTCCCACCCTCCTGGCCTTTCGTCCCCCCTCACCCCCGGGTTGTGGCCGCTCCCAGCCGGCGGTCCCGGGCCGAGGTCGAGGTTGGTGGGAGACGGCGCAGAACCCCGGCCTCCTGCGCGGCCGCCCCTCCCCGGGCGCCACGCCCACTCGGGTCCCCTGGCTCCCCGCGGGCTCCCTGGTTGTCGGGATTTTCCGCGCAGCGTGATTGACGCGCTGCGCGGAACCCCGTTTTGAAAACCCCCTGCTCTTTTCAGGGTGTTTAGCAGGGAGCCCGTGGCTGAGCCGAATCCGCTTGGGTTCACTGGAGCCGCGGAGTCGGCGCCCCTGACGCCTCTGGTGGCGAGTGGCGCGGGTGGGGTGCGGGTCCCCCCTCTCCCGTCGGTTTCAGGCGGAAACTCACTCTCCCCGCCCCCACTCCCCGGGATTTTTCCTCGTGTTTGGTGGAATAAGATGACTTAAGGGAGGCCCGCGGGAAATCCTACTTCTTTTCCCAGGTCGGAATGCAGGTGTAAGCACTGGATGATTTAAAGCGCCCAGGGAAGGCGACCTCCTTCCCCGCAGGTGCTTCAGAGCGGCGCGGTCGGGTTCCCGCGGGAGGCGGGCGGGACCTGGATTCGGATGGCTGCCTCCCCACCTCCCATTTGAAGGGCGCACTTCCCAAAGGTCATGATGGGGAAGAAAAGGAATGACCGTTATTCCGAGACAGACTTCTGCGAGCCTTTACGTGTTGGTTTTGGAAGTTTTGTCTTTGAAGAGAATCCAGGCAGGTGCTGTATGATCCCGTATTTGTGAAGACAATTTTATTTATTTATTTATTTTATTTTGAGGCGGAGTCTAACTCTGTCGCCCAGGCTGGTGCGATGTGGACTCACTGCAACCTCCTCCCGGGTTCAAGCGATTCTCCTGCCTCAGGCTGCGGATTAGCTGGGATTGCAGGCGCCCACCACCACGCCTGGCTAATTTTTGTATTTTTAGTAGAGACGGGGTTTCACCACGTTGGCCAGGCTGGTCTCCAACTCCTGACCTCAGATGATCCCCCCGCCTGGGCCTCCCAAAGTGCTGGGATTACAGGCGTGAGCCACCGCACCCAGCTGGATTACACGTACTTAAAAGAACTCCCTCAGTGATTCTGATGCCCTGGGGCCAATCAGGCTTCCTGGGCGCTGCCAGCTTCCCCAGGGTTGTGTGCTGGGGTTTCTCTGGGAAGAAAGTTTTGCTGAGATGGCAAGGGAGATGCCCAGCTTCCTCAGAGGGTGGTTTCCAACCATCTGGTGTTTGTAATGCCTTCTTTTTACTGAAGTGTGCTATACCTGTAGAAGGGTGGATAGATCGTAAGTGTTCAAGTGATGAATTTTCCAAACTGAACACAGGTGCCACTAACAATTAAGAAATTGAATATACCTGGCCACCCTTGATTCCAATAAATGCTCCCTACGTGACTTGTGACGTCATAGATTAGTTTTGCCTACTTCTGTACTTTATTTTTGTACTTTTTTTTGTTTCTAGCTTTTTTTTTTTTTTTTTTTTTTTGAGACGGAGTTTCACTCTTGTTGCCGAGACTGGAGTGCAATGGCTCGATCTAGGCTCACAGCAAACTCTGCCTCCCAGGTTCAAGCAATTCTCCTGCCTCAGCCTCCCAAGTAGCTGGGATTACAGGCACGCACCACCACGCCTGGCTAATTTTGTATTTTTAGTAGAGATGGGGTTTCTCCATGTTGAGGCTGGTCTTGAACTCCTGACCTCAGGTGATCCGCCCGCCTCAGCCTCCCAAAGTGCTGGGATTACAGGCATGAGCCACCGTGCCCGGCCGTTTTGTAGCTTTCTTACTCAACATCATGTTTGTGATTTTTTTTTCTTCTGTATTGTTGAGTATAGTTGTAGATCTTTTTTTTTTTCTTTTCCGAGACAGAGTCTTGTTCCCACCCAGACTGGAGTGCTGTGGCGTGATCTCTGCTCACTGCAGCCTCCGTCTCCTGGGATCAAGTGGTTCTCCTGCCTCAGGCTCCCAAGTAGCTGGGATTACAGGCGCCCGCCACCGTTCCCAGCTAATTTTTGTATTTTGAGTAGAGACAGGGTTTCACTGTGTTAGCCAGGCTGGTCACGAACTCCTGACCCCGTGATCCGCCCGCCTCAGCCGCCGAAAGTGCTGGGATTACAGATGTGAGCCACCATGCCCAGCCAGATCATTCTTGATGTACAGTATTTCTTTGTGCAGACATACAACAATTCATATATCCATTCTACCATGGTTGGGCATTTGGGTACTTTCCAGTTTTTGGCTATCATAAGCATAATATGAGTAGTAAGAATAATGATTATTCTAGAACATGTCTTTCAGAGAGCATATGTTCACTTTTCCACAAGGCATATACTCCTATATACCTAGAAGTAGAATTGACAGTATAGTAGATAGTACAAATAGTTTTCCAAAGTGGTTGTACCACTTTGCCCTCAAATGGCAGGTCTGAGAGTTCCCAAGGCTCTACACCCAGCTCACATTTGGTGTTTTCTCTTATTTTTGGTCATTTTGGTGGCTGTGTCAATCTCTCTGTGTTGTTTATTTGCATTTTCCTGACTTTGTGTTTCTTGACCATTTGGATATCCTCTTGTGACATGTCTAAGTCTTTTGCCCATTTTTCTATTGAGGACTTTGCCTTTTTCCTGTGGATTTCTAGGAGGTGGTTTGGGTATTTCTATTTTTATTTTTTTTTGAGACAGAGTCTTGTTGTGTTGCCCAGGTTGGAGTGCAATGGCATGATCTCAGCTCACTGCAACCTCCCCCTCCCAGGTTCAAGCGATTCTCCTGTCTCAGCCTCCCGAGTAGCTGGGATTACAGGCGCCCACCACCAAGACTGGCTAATTTTTTGGTATTTTTAGTCGAGATGGGGTTTCATCATGTTGGTCAGGCTGGTCTTGAACTCCTGACCTCAGGTGATCCACCTGCCTTGGCCTCCCAAAGTGCTGGGATTACAGGCACATGCCACCATGCCTGGCTGATTTTTGTATTTTTAGTGGGTTTCACCATGTTGGCCAGGGTGGTCTCGAACTCCTGACCTCAGGTGATCTGCCCACCTCGGCCTCCCAAAGTGCTGGGATTACAGGCGTGAGCCGCCACGCCTGGCCTGTTTTGTTTTGTTTTTTTGAGCTGGGATTGCAGGCATGAGCCGCTGCGCCCGGCCTCGAATGGGAATTTTAAGAGGCCTTTGCATTGGTCTTTCACACCCACTTGTGCAGTCATTGCAAGGAACCAGACTTTGCGACATTTCATGTGAAAAATAATTGGGCAGTTTGTTTTTTTGTCTTTGCCGCCACAGCTTCGTAGAGCCAACAGTTGGACATGGCATTTCAGGAGACGGATGCAGTCCTTGGGTCATACAGAAGCATTAACACACTGTCATCTTCGCACTTAAGCGCTTTTGTTCAGTTTCTAATGGTGCCGTTCGCTTGTGTGGCTGGTGTGTGGCCTGGAGACAGTGACCAGGATGAGTGACCTGGGTAACTCATTGAGAGGACTCTGACAGGGTTTTGTTTTTTGAGTGGTCGCTCTATTCCCCAGGCTGGAGTGCAGTGGCGTGATCATCTGGCTCACTGCAAACCTCCCGGGCTTGCTTGTCCTCAGCCTCATAGCTGGGACCACAGAGGCGCCCGCCACCTCCCGGCTAGTTTTTGTAATTTTTAGTAGAGGCGAGGTTTCACGTGTTAGCCGGGATGGTCACCGACCTCTGACCTCGTGATCCGCCGTGCAGAGGCCTCCCAAAGTGCTGGGATTACAGGCTTGAAGGCACTGGCGCCCGACCTCTGACAGGGGTTTAGGATGATTTATAGGTGGGACAAAGAATCTGGGGGGAACTCCCCTGTAAATGGGGAAGCATCTGCCTCACCTTCCCGGTTCCTGGATCTAGGACTACCTCTTGTCTCCCAGCACCCTGCCCTCCCCTCACCCGGTGTCCACAGTGGGTGGGATTGTCTGCTTGGTGGCTTTCCTCTAGAGGTGTCCTTTGCGTTTGTCACTCATTGCCCTCCAAGCCTGGGCCACGGGGATGCCACAGAAGGACCCTGCAGTGGGGAAGCTGCGTGAACAACTCCAAGACTCCTTTGCTAAAGGACAAACAAAATGTCCCTCATGAATGTGCTTGTCACTTAGTAACATTTCTGCAAGGAAAGGAGTTGTGACTTAGCACCTATGGTGCCTGTGTGGTTTCAGCATCTGCAGGAGTTCGTAGTAGTTGCCGTTTCTCCAGACCTGGGGATTAATGTCTGTCTTACACTTCTGCTTTAGGATGCTTTGCGTGTGGGATGGAAAATGGATTCCGAGTCTATAACACTGACCCACTGAAAGAAAAAGAGAAACAAGGTAAGAATTAACGGACATTTCCTGGTTTCTCCCTTTTCCAACCCTCAGAGTCTAAATTTAACCTTGCAGGTGGAGCAGGGCGGGGATGGCTGTTTCTGAGAAGTGGGTAGGGTTCATGGCCCCTCGCCAACTTGGAGGGAGCTGTCCTCTTTCTTCTGTTGAGCTTCTACAGGTGCTGAGGGATCCAGGAGTGTGCTGAGCAGGTTTGTTCACTGGCCTGATTTCTCTAAGTGAACTCTAGATCAGCGTGAACTTCTCGTGCCTTTTCCCTGTCACATCAGGGATTTTTGGCAGCAGAAACCTCTTTTCATTTTTTTTTTTTTTTTTTGAGACGGAGTCTCGCTCTGTCGCCCAGGCTGGAGTGCAGTGGCCGGATCTCAGCTCACTGCAAGCTCCACCTCCCGGGTTTACGCCATTCTCCTGCCTCAGCCTCCCGAGTAGCTGGGACTACAGGCGCCCGCCACCTCGCCCGGCTAGTTTTTTTTTTGTATTTTTTAGTAGAGACGGGGTTTCACTGTGTTAGCCAGGATGGTCTCGATCTCCTGACCTCGTGATCCGCCCGTCTCGGCCTCCCAAAGTGCTAGGATTACAGGCGTGAGCCACCGCGCCCGGCTTGAAACCTCTTTTCAAATAAACTCTCACCTGTAACCCTGGGATGTAAAACAGTAAGTGGTGCTTTATGTCTGGGAGTTTATTTTGTAAGTCAGGGTGCATTTCCCCTGGCTGCATCCACACTGTGTACATTTGAGTCCTGGTTATGCCCTTTACCAGGTTGCTGTGCAACCTTGGGCAAATTTCTCAGCCTCCTTGGACCTCTTCCCACCCCCCCTTTCTGAGACAGAGTCTCGCTGTGTCGCCCAGGCTGGAGTGCAGTGGCATGATCTCGGCTCATTGCAACCTCCGCTTCCCGGGTTCAAGCGATTTTCCTGTCTCAGGCACACGCCACCACGCCCGGCTAATTTTTGTATTTTTAGTAGAGATAGGGTTTCCCCATGTTGGCCAGGCTGGTCTTAAACTTCTGACCTCATGATCTGTGCACCTTGGCCTCCCAGAGTGCTGGGATAACGGGTGTGAGCCTCCCCGCCCGGCTACCTCTCTTTATATGTGAAATAAGGTTGACAACAATGACTGCCTCATGGAGCTATTGTGAAAATGAGTCGGAGTGCGTCAGACAACAGATCAGTGCCTGCACACACGTTAGGTGCTGTGGAGTGTGTGATGCCACCATCATCATCAGGAGTAGCACCCGCATTACTCTCAGAGGAAGTCAGTGGAATTAGCCAGTGTTACAGGTGAAGTTGGTGGCTTTTCATGCATCTAATTTATAGTTACTTTGTTTCACTTGGAACAGTAAATTGGGACAGTTCTGCTTTATGCAGATAAGTAGTTGCAAAATGTTTTAAAACAGCTGGACTTGCAAATCTCAGGATACTTTTTACTAAATTGACCCAGAAGCTTGCGGAAGAGTTGCAGGCATTGGTGTCCAAGTTGAATCATTAGCAGCTGTGTGGAAACAGCCATGTTTCCTCTCCGCTCTTAACACCATGACAGATGTCAGCACAGAAGAAGACTTCTGTGACTGAATGTGGGGCTGACACCATCTACCTAGAGACAGAGTGAGATCCCACAGGCTGAGGGCTCGGTCCCCAAGACTGCCCCAGCCCCACCGTGCTTGAGTCTGGACCTTCTAACCTTCAGACAGAAACGCTGCTGCTGATGTGATGGGCAGAGCTCAGCGGGGACGCTTGGTTGCCTGCTGCTCGCTTCCTGCTGCGCAGCCTGGTTCCTGACAGACCACCACTGCCCGGGGCTGCGGACCGCCGTAAAGGACACTGCCAAGAACACAGATGAGGGCAAGCGCAGGACAGGGTGTGGGGGACGGGCCGTGGAGTTTCCAAGCCCTCCCTGGGCGGCCGCCCTCCAGGACCTTCCGTGTGCTCAGCTGACCGCTTGGATTTTTATGTGTTTTATTTTTTTACTTCAAAATTCATTTTTCTTTGATTTTTTTCTCTTTTTTTCCACATGTGTTACAAAAAATACCTTTTGGAGAGATATATATTTTTGTTTGTTTGTTTGTTTGTTTGTTTGTTTTTTTTGATGTCTTGCTCTGTCACCCAGGCTGGAGTGCAGTGGTGCGATCTCGGTTCACTGCACACTCCGCCTCCAGGGTTCAGGCCTTTCTCCTGCCTCAGCTTCCTGGGTAGCTGGGACTACAGGCGCCCGCCACCACTCCCGGCTATTTTTTTTTTGTATTTTTGGTAGAGATGGGGTTTCACTGTGTTAGCCAGAATGGTCTTGATCTCCTGACCACCGTGATCCAGCCCACCTCACGGCCTCCCAAAGTCACTGGGATTACAGGCGTGAGCCACCTTTTATTGCTTACCTCTTGGATTTTTTTTTGAGGCCCGGAATCTTGCTCTATGCGCCCAGGCTGGAGTGCAGTGGGCGTGATCTCAGCTCACTGCGTCAAGCTCCGATCTTCGGGTTCCATGCATCCTCCTGCCTCAGCCTCCTGAGTAGCTGAGACTACAGGCATGCGCCACCTTGCCTGGCTAGTTTTTGTATTTTTTTTAGTAGAGGCAGGGGTTTCACGTGTTAGCCAGGATGGTCTCGATCTCCTGACCTGTGATCCACCCGTCCTGCAGCTCAAAGTGCTGGGATTACAGGCTTGAGCCACAGCCCGGCGGATTTTTAAAGGCTTCATGTGTCCCAGAACATTCTCCCCCAGTGTGCTTAGGGTGGGGACCCTCTCACGGAGGTCTTCAGACCTGCAATCAGGGGGAGAAGGTTTGAGTTCTGCCTGAGCAGGCGACAGGAGGGCAGGAGAGAGATTCTCGTTCCTGAGGCCTGACACACCCAACATTATAACAAAAGACTGTAGCAGGGTCTGGGTGTTAGGAGCCAGGAACCGCCGGTGAAAGCCTGTCTGTGTCTCATAACACCACAACAGCGTATTAGCAACTGCTTCCTAATTAATGAAGTGTTTACAGTAAGTTCAGCATTTTCTTATAAAAATGAATGTGACGGCCCATATGGTGACTCACGCCTGTAATCCCAGCACTTTGGGAGGCTGAGGTGGGCAGATTGCCTGAGCTCAGGAGTTCGAGACCAGCCTGGGCAACACGGTGAAGCCCTGTCTCTACTGCAAATACAAAAAGTTAGCCAGGCGTGGTGACGCGTGCCTGTAATCCAAATTACTGGGGAGGTTGAAGGCGAGAATCACCCAAGCCTGGGAGACCGGGTTCACAGTGAGGCAGAGATTGCGCCACTGTACTCCATCCTGAAGTGACAGAGCAAGACTCCATCTCAAAAAAAAAAGTTAAGAAACATCTAGGCAGTAGCAGTGGCTCAAGCCTGTAATCCAGCACTTTTGGGAGGCGAGGCGGGTGGATCCAGATCAGGAGGTCGAGACTATCCTGGCTAACATGAGTGAAACCCGTCTCTACTAAAAAGTACAGGAGTGCTTGGGCAGTGGTGAGCCTGTAGTCCCAACTACTTAGGAGGCTGAGGCCCGGGAGAATGGCTGAACCTGGGGCCGGAGCTTGCAGTGAGGCCAAGATCTGCACGCCCTGCACTCCAGCCTGGGAGACACAGTGAGACTCCAGTCTCAAAAAAAAAGAAACATCTAAAACACAAATTCCAGAAAAGTATACCATTAGTATGGTTTGAGTCGTCACTCAAATTGCCTGCCCAGTCCTGTGCGTCTGCTGGCTCGGCCGTGTCTGGGGCAGGCTGTCCCTGAGCTTAGCATGCAGTCAGTTCTCACACGTGTGTGTGTGGTGTGCTCCTGTTTCCAGATTATGTGAGTAGATAGGCCCTAATGTGAGATGGATACGGTAGGGCCACACTGTCTTTTTCATGGCACATTTAAACAGTTTGTCTCTGCACTTAGACTCACCTGCTGCTCTGCGTCTGGCAGCTTACAGTTTAACAGTGGAGAGCAGGCGGGCGTGGCGGCTGCGCCTGAAATCCCAGCACTTTGGGCCCGAGGTGGAGCGAATCCGCGAGGTCAGAGGTCGAGACCATCCCTGGCCCGCATGGGTGAAACCCCCATCTCTACTGAAAATACAAAAATTAGCTGGGCGTGGTGGTGCGTGCCTGTAATCCCAGCTACTCGGGAGGCTGAGGCAGGAGAATTATTGAACCAGGGAGTCGGAGGTTGCAGTGAGCCGAGATCTTGCCACTGCACTGCAGCCGGGTGACAGAGCGAGATTCCGCCTCAAAACACACACACACACACACCCCAGTGAAGAGCAGTAGCAGACTCGCCCTTGTTCCTTTTTATTGTAGTACTTTGCTTTCCTGAGTGGTGGGGAAGGAAGCCTGCGTTGCAGTGTGTCCTGGATCTGGGCTTGTGGCATGGTTCTCTGCAGCATGACTGTGGCATTGAATAAGGAGCCTGTGGGCTCTGAGCAGGACGCCTCTTCCAGATACACCTTCTGCCACTTGGCAGGAACAGGAAGCTGGTAGTTCAGGGAAGCCGCCTTGGGGATCCCTGCTCCTTCAGTCTTGGGGGGCAGCGTTCCCCCACCCTGCTCCACGACATAGGTCCTGCATCCATTGTACACCCAGGTTTGTTCTTTCCAGAGATGGGCTGGCTGTTCTACTCTAGGAGGCCCCTGGACCCCAGGGAAGCAGCCCAGAGTGGAGAATGCAGCTTGTCACGGTCCTCACAGTGGTGCTGTGAGATCACAGCTCAGGACTCGGATTCAGACATACCGCACACGGCCGAGAGTCTACTGCCAAAAACGTTCACTGGTCATGGGAACAAATAGCAATGTTTCAAGAACGATACTTGAAGTATCCAGTGGTTGTAGAAATGTAAGAGTGTGTGGAAAAAGTCAGCTCCACTCGTCACTTAAAAACACAGCTCTCCCGTATTACAAAGCTGAATAGAACCTGGGTAACTTGGGCCCGGCCCGGCCAGTGAGCTTGCTGGGTCTGCAGGGTGGACAGAGGTGTTCCCAGGCATTCCGCTGTCTTCAGTGCGGCCTGCTTATGCCAGTGTTCAGACACCCCTTTCCCCATTGTCTTTGATTAGTTTGGTGTCTTTGGCAGCAGGCTCTGTTGGGAGAGTCTGGGCCTGTGGAGGTGAGGTGTAATTACATATTTTGGTTTTCATCCTGGCTGGTAACTCCCACAGCCCTGGTTAGTCTTTTTGTTTCAATATTGGCCCTCAGGGGAGGCCTCTGACCTCCTTCTACCCCTGTTCACCCTAACGTGTCCTGTCTCCCCACCGCCACCCCACCTTTCTCTTTCTTTCTTTCTTTCCTTTCTTCTTTCCTTTCTTCCCTTTTTTTCTTTCACAGAATCTCTCCCAAGCTGGAGTGCAGTGGCTCCATCTTGGCTCACTGCAACCTCCACCTCATGGGTTCAAGTGATTCTCGTGCCTCAGCCTTCCAAGTAGCTGGGATTACGGGTGCCTGCCACCACACCTGGCTAGGTTGTTTTGTTTGTTTGTTTGTTTTGTATTTTTAGTAGAGATGGGGTTTCACTACGTTGGCCAGGCTGGTCTCGAACTCCTGACTTGAAGTTATTTGCCTGCCTCGGCCTCCCAGAATGCTGGGATTACAGGCATTAACCACCACGCCCCCACCCTTTCTAATTGTGGGTCTTAAGACCCTCCCCAGAGAAGGCCGCACCCTCTGCCCCTGGGGAAGGAATGCTGATGTCACGAAGCTTCCATAAAATCCCTGGGAGACAGGGTTCAGCAAGCTTCGTGGAAGCTCTGCGTCCTTCCCCGAATACCTTGCCCTGTGCATCTGTTCATCTGTGTTCTTTGTAATATTCTTTGTTATAAACTGGTAAACATGAGGAAGTGTTTCCCTGAGTTCAGTGAGCTGTGTCAGCAAATTGAACCCAAAGAAGGGGTCACGGGAACCCCAACTTGAAGCTGGTCAGTCAGAAGTTTTGAAGGTTCTGACTTGCGACTGGTGTGTGGTGCAGACAGTCTTGGGGACTGAGCCCTCAACCTGGAGGATCTCACACATCTCCAGGTAGATGCTGTCGACTGAGTGAGAGGATACCTGGCTGGGGTTTGCTGTGTGGTGTCTGCTTTGGTCACAGACGTCCTCTGTGTTGATAACTGTGTGAGAGCAGAGAGAGACCATGATTAGGGGAGAGAGTTTTTCTCCACCACAAGGACTGGGGTGTACCTCAAGTTTTCCTCAGCTGATGTTTAGTAGGAGCCTGTTTTGTGTCCTTCGCAACCTATTGCTGCAGTTTTAGTTGCTATTATAGAGAAGTCCAGCAGCTAGGGACCCTTAGAGATGCAGACGCTGACATCCTGGGCAGACTTGGGCATTTCTTCTTTTTGTTGGATATAGAATGTTCAGGAGTAAATGCTCGGTGCTGCGAAGTAAAACCAGCACTCAGGCAAAAGTTTAATTCTCTCAGCAAGGCAATTTACTTCTGCAGAAGGGTGCCACTTGCATCAGTCAAGATGGCAAGAGCACAGAGAACAAAGGAGACCAAGGGGATTTTATCCTGAACGCAGTCCCTGTCTCTGCGTCACGCCCCCGTGGGCTGGAGTCGGACGGCACAATCTGAGCTGACCTGATTGGCTACTTGTACATGTTTTTCTCAATATAGAAGGGGAGGGGTGTGAGGTACAGAAGTGGAGCGTGTGAGACGTGCAGTTCCGGGGAACACTGGATACAGGCAACCGAGGGAACAGGTGTGAGTTGTTGATTAGAGCTGACGGGAAGCAGGTAGGCTGTTTAACTGGGGGCAAGGAAAAACAAGAAAGTTGAGTTTGAGAACAAAGGATAAGGAAGTTAGCAGGCTAAATAAACCCTTTGAAGAGAAACTCAGAAAGATTTATTGTATCTTACATTTTTCTGTAACAAGGACTGTTCTTCGTAATATTTTAGTACCAGCCCTTGGGGTCTGGAACGTAGGAGGCTCTGAAAGTAACCCTGGTCTTTCTGTGGGGAGACCCTCTCTCCCTCTTCAGCCGCAGGAGGTGGGGGCCAGGTGCTATGGGAGAATCTCTTTGGCAGGGGTTTAAAAGTCCTCTCTAACTCCTGAAGTTGGGCTGTTACCTCTGATTACTTTTCATTGCAGGAAAGGCCTTCACTCTCCTCCTCTGCCTCTTCTCTTGATTCTGAAAAATCTGTTGTTTTTTTTCTTTCCATGGTTAAAACTCAGAGACTGTATAGCTAACTGTGCTGGTGACTGACTGTGTTTGTCTTAATTCTTAATTCTTTTTTTTTGTTTGTTTAAGACAGTCTTGCTCTGTCACCCATGCTGAATGGGTGCGATCCCAGCTCACTGCAGCCTCTGCCTCCCGGGTTCAAGCGATTCTCCTGCCCCAACTTGCTGAGTAGCTGGGATTAGACATGCATGTACAGGCCTGAGCCACCACACCTGGCCTTTTTATTTTTTTTTAATTGAGGCAGTGTCTCACTGTGTTGTCCAGGGTGATCTTAAACTCCTGGCCTCAAGTCATCGTCCCGCCTTGGCCTCCCAGAGTGCTGGGATTATAGGTGTGAGTGAGCTGCTGCCACCACGCCTGGCAAATTTTGTATTTTTAGTAGAGACGGGGTTTTTCCATGTTGGTCAGGCTGGTCTTGAACTCCCGACCTGAGGTGATCCGTCTGCCTCGGCCTCCCAAAGTGCTGGGATTACAGGTATCAGCCCCCGCACCCAGCCAGCATTTCTTCTCTTAACCATTAGCCAGAATCACATCTTGCTAAGGGAATGACTTGTTGCTTTTAGAACTTGAAAAGACGGCCGCGCACAGTGGCTCACGCCTGTAATCCCAGCAGTTTGGGAGGCCGTGGTGGGTGGATCGCCTGAGGTCAGGAGTTCGAGACCAGCCTGGCCAACATAGCGAAACCCGTCTCTACTAGAAATACAAACATTAGCTGGGTGTGATGATGAGTGCTTGTAATCCCAGCTACTTGGGAGGCTGAGGCAGGAGAATCGCTTGAACCCAGGAGGTGGAGGTTGCAGTGAGCCGAGATCGTGCCATTGCACTCCAGCCTGGGTGACAAAAGCGAAACTCCATCTCAAAAAAAAAAAAAAAACCTGAAAAGACGACAGATGAAGCATTAATAACTTTATTAATAAGCCTAAGATCACGTAGTTTATAAAAGGGCTAAACTTTGTCTCTCAGTTGAATAGTGTTTGAAGAACACACTAGTGACCTTGGCATGATTCTCAGGTCACTCAGATGTGTGTCTAAAACTTACTGAACCTACATTGAGGAAACAGTTACACTTCTAACACCTGGGGCGAAGCAGGTCTTTGGTGGCAGCATTTGAAAAAAAAAATTAAGGTAAAAAAGCATGTAAAATAAAATTTACCATCTTAACCATTTTTAAGCTATAGATCACTAATGTTAAATATATTTACATTGTTGTTAAACAGACCTCTAGAATTTCATCTTGGAAAACCAAACTCTGCATCCATTAATTCTCTCTCCCCTGTCTCCTAGTAAGCACCGTTCTGCTTTTCTGTCTCTGTGGACTTGACTGCTGTAGGGACTTGCTATGAATGCCATCATATAGGACTTGTCGTTTTCCGCCTGGCTTATTTCACTTAGCGTAGTGTCCTCTAGGTTGATCTCTGTTGCAGCCTGTGTCAGAATTTCAGGCCAGGTACCACGGCTCACCCCTGTAATCCCAGTGTTTTCAGGGGCTGAGGCGGGAGGATTGCTTGAGGCCGGGAGTTTGAGAGCAGTCTGGGCAACATAGTGAGACCTTATCTTGAAAAAATAATAAATGAGAAAGAATTGCTTCTGTTCAAGGCTGAATAATAAATCATTGCACGTGTGGAGCACGTGTTGCTTATTCATTTCTCCACCTGTAGACTCGGGTCCTTCTGCATCCTTGCTATTATGAATGATGCTGCTGTAAGCGTGGGTGTGCAGGTATCTCTTCCAGACCCTGCCTTGAGTTCTTTTGCTTATATAACTAGAAGTGGGATTGCTGGATCATATGGTAACTTTTTTTTCTTTTTCTTTTCTTTTTTTTCTTTTTTTGAGACAGAATCTCACTCTGTCACCCAGGCTGGATGGAGTGCAGTGGAGATCTTGGCTCACTGCAGCTTCCGCCTCCTGGGTTCAGGCAATTCTCCTGTCTCAGCCTCCCGAGTAGCTGGGACTACAGATGTGCACTGCCACTCCAGGCTAATTTTTGTCTTTTTAGTAGAGACAGGGTTTCACCATGCTGGCCAGGGTGGTCTTGATCTCCTGACTTCGTGATTCCCCTGCCTAGGCCTCCCAAAGTGCTGAGATTATAGGTGTGAGCCGCTGCATCCAGACGTCATATGGTAACTTTTTGATTTATAAAAATTAGTTTAGTTTTTTTTTTTTTTTGAGACAGAATCTTGCTGTGTCGCCCAGGCTGGAGTGTAGTGGCACGATCACAGCTCACTGCAACCGCCGCCTCCTGGGTTCAAGTGATTCTCCTGCCTCAGCCTCCCAAGTAGCTGGGATTACAGGCGCCTGCCACCACACCTGGCTATTTTTTTTTAAATTTTTGGTAGAGACAAGGTTTCACCATGTTGGCCAAGCTGGTTTCGAACTCCTGACCTCAAGTGATCTACCTGCCTCGCCTCCCAAAGTGCTGAGATTACAGGCGTGAGCCACCACGCCCAGCCTTTTTATTATTTTTTAATTGAGGCAGCGTTTCACTGTTGTCCAGGCTGATCTTAAACTCCTGGCCTCCAGTCATTGTCCCGCCTTGGCCTCTCAGAGTGCTAGGATTTATAGGTGTGAGTGAGCTGCTGCGCCCAATCTCTCTGATTTGTTGAGGACCCGCCATACTTTTTTCCAGAGCAGCTGCATCAGACAGGCGTGAGAGTTCCCATACCTTCCTGTCTTGGCCAGTACTTGTTATTTCCTGGGTTGAAAAACAATATTAGCCATCCTCTGCAGTGAGCCCTGTTCCCATCACTGCACTTGCCTGGGCAACCCTGTCTCAACAAAAGAAAAACATTAGTCATGCTGATGGGTGTGAGGTGGTGGCATCTCACTGCAGTTTTGATTTGGATGTCTCTGATGCCTAATGATGCTGAGCATCTTTTCTTGTACTTGTTGCCATTTGTAAATGATCTTTGGAGAAGTACTATTCAAATCTTTTGCCAATTTTAAAATCAGGTTGTTGTTGTTTTTATTGTTGAGTTGGAAAAGTCCTTCATGTAGTCTGGATATTACCCACTTATCAGATGTGTGGCTTGCAAATACACCCTGCCATTCCATAGACTGTGCTTTCGTTCTGTTGATTGTGTCCTTTGGTGCACACAAGTTTGATGTCCCAAAAGCACATTGCCCGTGCTGGTGTTTTTTTTTTTTTTTTTTTTTTGAGATGGAGTCTCCCTCCTTTGCCCAGGCTGGAGTGCAGTGGTGTGATCTCTGCTCACTGCAACCTCCGCCTCCCGGGCTCAAGCGATTCTCCTGCCTCAGCCTCCTATGTAGCTGGGATTACAGGCATGCACCACCACAGCCGGCTAATTTTTGTATTTTTAGTAGAGACGGGGTTTCACTATGTTACGCAGGCTAGTCTCAAACTCCTTACCTCGTGATCTGCCCACCTCGGCCTCCCAAAGTGCTGGGATTACAGGCATGAGCCACTGCTGCCAGCCAAGTTTTTAATTTTTATTTTTGGTAGAGAAGGGATCTCCTTATGTTGCCCAGGATGACCTTGAACTCTTGGGCTCAAACAGTCCTCCCACCTCTGCCAAAGTGCTGGGATTACAGGTGTGAGCCACTGTGCCCAACTGCCTTGAATTTCAGATATCTCACAGATCAAGGTGAGGCACTTTTGAGTCATTTTGTGCAGCTGTAACTGGAGAGGTAGAGCTCATGGTCATTGCAGACAGAAGTGAGTGGACAGTCCTGAGTTACGTGAACCATACAGAACGTGGGAGTTTCTCATCAGTGTGCCCCTGTTGCTCCCCTCAGAGAGCATTGGTCATCCTTTTGTCATGGAAGACCTCTGAAAATTTGTGGACATTTTCCTCTTACATAGTTCATGAACAGTTTGGAGCATTTCAGACTGCGGTGGCTCACACCTATAATCCCAGCATTTTGGGAGGCTGAGATGGCAGGATTGTTTGAGACCAGGAGTTCAAGACCAGCCTGGACAATACAGTAGACCTCGGTTCTACAAAATTTTTCTGAAAAAATTAACCAGGCGCGGTGATGTGTGCCTATAGCCCCAGCTACTCAGGAGCCTGAGGCAGGAGGGGTCCTTGAGCCCAGGAGTTTGAGGCTGTAGTGAGCTATGATCACTTCACTGCATTCCAGCCTGAGCAATATAGCAAGACCCTGTTTCTAAAAAAAAAAAAAAAAAAAAGAAAGAAAGAAATGATAAAAATCACTCAGCATTAAAGTTTTTCTTTTTTTTTTTTTGAGATGGAGTCTCTGTCACCAAGCTGGAGTGCAGTGGTGTGATCTCAGCTCACGGCACCCTCAGCCTCCTGGGTTCAGGTGATTCTCCTGCCTTAGCCTCCTGAGTAGCTGGGACTACAGGTGCCCGCCACCACGCCCAGCTAATTTTTGTATTTTTAGTAAAGACAGTGTTTCACCATGTTGGCCCAGATGGTCTCTTTCTTGACCAGGCTGATCTGCCTGCTCAGCCTCCCGAGCAGTAAAGCTTTTAGTGTGCTTTCTTGGAGTTTACGGGTTTAGGATGCTTTCTTGGAGTTTACGGGTTTTGCCATCTCTTGAAATATGGATTCAAGTATTTCACACATTTTTCTGAGTTAGCTTCCTGGGGTGTTGTGTGCTCAGCCTTTATGAAACAGTGAACATGATGACAGTAAGCTGAGAGAAGTTGGAAACCTAGCACTATTTTTTTAGCCAGTCACCTTTCTCATTTCTGATGATACTTAGATATAAATTGCTGATTAAAAATGAGTTCTGTAGGCCAGGCGCGGTGGCTCAAGCCTGTAATCCCAGCACTTTGGGAGGCCGAGACGGGCGGATCACGAGGTTAGGAGATCGAGACCATCCTGGCGAACACGGCGAAACCCCGTCTCTACTACAAAATACAAAAAAACTAGCCGGGCGAGGTGGCGGGCGCCTGTAGTCCCAGCTACTCGGGAGGCTGAGGCAGGAGAATGGCGTAAACCCGGGAGGCGGAGCTTGCAGTGAGCTGAGATCCGGCCACTGCACTCCAGCCTGGGCCACAGAGCCAGACTCCATCTCAAAAAAAAAAAAAAAATAGTAATAATAATAATATGAGTTCTGTAGGCCAGGCACGGTGGCTCATGTCTGTAATCCCAGCACTTTGGGAGGCCAAGGCAGGTGGATCACTTGAGGTCAGGAGTTTGAGATCAGCCTGGCCAACATGGTGAAACCCCATCTCTACTAAAAATACAAAAATTAGCTGGGCATGGTGGTGCATGCCTGTAGTCCCAGCGACCTGGGGAGGCTGAGGCAGGAGAGTGGGTTGAACCCAGGAGGTGGAGGTTGCAGTGAGCTGAGATCGTGCCACCACATTCTGGCCTGGGTGACAGAGCAAGACTCCATCTCAAAAAAAAAAAGTCTAGCCGGGCGCGGTGGCAGGCGCCTGTAGTCCCAGCTACTTGGGAGGCTGAGGCAGGAGAATGGCCTAAACCCGGGAGGCGGAGCTTGCAGTGAGCTGAGATCCGGCCACTGCACTCCAGCCTGGGCGACAGAGCAAGACTCTGTCTCAAAAAAAAAAAAAAAAAAAAAAAAAAGTCCCGTATTCCCAGCTTGCTTGGGAGGCTGAGGCAGGAGGATCATGTGAGCCCAGGAGTTGAAGGCTGCAGTGAGCTGTGATTGTACCTGTGAAGAGCTACTGCACTCCAGCCTGGGCAACACAGTGAGATCTTGTCTCTTACAAAAAAAAAAAAAAGAAAATTACCACGTTACCTGTTTTGACTTTCTCTTTTCTTTTTTATTGTAAAATATATGTATTAACTTGTAACATTTGTCTTTTTAAAACTATCATTTCAGAATTTCTGGAAGGAGGAGTTGGCCATGTTGAAATGTTATTTCGCTGCAACTATTTAGCTTTAGTTGGTGGTGGAAAAAAGCCAAAATACCCACCCAACAAAGGTACTGTAATTGTGTATTTAAGAATCACGCCTCATGCATCCCAGTCTTTTTTTGAATGTGTTTCTGTTTGTGGCCATGTGTGATTTTCCCTAGCAGTTTTGTGAAATACCCAGGACTGGTCGCTGGGGAGGAAGCAGGTGGAGAGGGCGCCAGGTCTCTGTTCCCGTACGGAGCACCTGAAGAGCGTCACTCGCTTGAGTTGTCATAGAACACGTGCTTTTCGGTCAGTCAGTAAACAGAAAACGGGCCCGCTGTACCTTAGGTTGACATCATAAATGTCATGAATTCATTTTAATGCAAGGTAGAAGGATTTTTTTTTCTTACTGAGAGCCATTGACTTAAAGGAACATTGGTTTCATAGCTACGTAGAACAGAAATCCAGTTTGGCTCTGGGTTTCGGGATATTTTTGTTGGGGCGGGAGTCCGTGCATGTGAGTGCAGACGATGTGGCATGAGAGCTCTGGCCCTTTTAAGTAGAGGGAGGAGCAGACAGCTTTCCTGACAGCTGCGTGCCTCGTGCCAGCCTAACCTCGCTGTTGGTTGAGGAAAGAGGGCTCGAGGCGAAACATCCAGGAATGGAGGGCAGAACACGGAAGACGTGGGAGGCAGGAGGCGGTAGGTGGGAGGTGGGCTGGGGATGGGAGGCGGGAGGTAGGCTGGGGGCGGGAGGTGGGAGGCAGATCTCTGGGAGGCTCGAATGCCAGGTAACGTGTGGCCCGGAAGGAGATGCCATCAGATCTGTGTTTTGGGAAAGTTCTGGTCTGGACGCAGTGCATGAGGTGAGTGAAGAGACACCAGAGGATGGGGCAGGCGTGGAAAGCCGCTGTTGATGGGGAGAGGCAGGAAAAGTGGAGCGAGCATCCTCATCGGAGCCCAGTGCTAGGCGGGAGGAGGCCTGAGAAAAGCGCTCTGGTTCTGGTGACGTTGAAGGCTGCCGGTGGTCTTGGAGGATGGCTGAGTGGGAGCCCAGTGGTGGGTGGGTGGGGTGGAAGGAGGTGGGGAGGGAAGGAGAGGCTCAGTGAAGGAGGCAGTTCAGAATCAAGACCAGGATGGGGCTGTGGGGGCGCCGCATGCCAAGTGGGAAGTGAGCGGGTGAACTAGGATCTGGGTGAGACCACGTACTTAGGAATAGAATAGCCCAGCCCAGGTCAGGCACAAAGGGATTGTGTGGAAAGGCAGAAGGTTCTAGATGACTCGTGACAGGCTTTGGGGCCCAGCTCACAGTTCTCAGCAGAGCCCCGTGAACTGCATGAACATGAATGTGCGGAAGAGAGTCCACACTCAGGTGAGGGCTAGCCCTGCCTGACACACTCAGGTGAGGGCTGGCCCTGCCTGATACGTTTATTTTTGTTTTGGAATTAGGAGCAGAGAAATGAAATGGGAAGAGATTATTGGCAGGAAGAACAGTGGAAGACAGGGCTTGAGGTCTTGGCGTTTGAGCAGTTCTGTAGTCTCACAGGTCCGAGGTTAGTCTGCCAGCTTCAAAGCAGAGTTGAGAGCTAGCCTAGCCCAGAGGGGCAGAGGCCTGTGGCTTGTGGGTCCTCTGGAGGAGCCCACCCAGAAGGGACAGCGGAGGTTCCACAGAGAGAGCTGGGCAGGCTTTGCAGGAGAATGACTTTGCCCTGGCTAATTGGGGATGGGCAGAAATCCTGCTGGTGATTTGGTCTGTGTCTTGTCATGGAGAACTTCATTGACCATTGAGGAAGAAGGGAGGCTTACAGGTGGAAGTCAGGAGGCCTTGAGGGCCGCTTCCCTTGCCTTACCTCTGGCATTGCTGGGGAACCCCAGGTGCTAACAAGGGAGCCATTTGTATGAGATAATCTCAGGTCTCATTCTCATTATAAAGTTTCTAAGAGGTGAAAAAGCCTTAGAAATTTCACAGACGTAGAAGAAAGCAGTATTCAGCAGGTTTTTGAGTACACGTACTTTTTGTAGCATCTAAAGGTACTTTTTTTTTTACTAGTAAACTTGATTTTTATTTGTTTATTTAGTTTTGAGACAGGGTCTCACTGTATTGCCCAGGCTGGAATGCAGTTGTGTAATCCTGGCTTACTCCCCAGGCTCAGGTGATCCTTCCGCCTCAGCCTCCCAAGTAGCTGAGATGACAGGAGCACCCACCACACCCGGCTACTTTTTGTGTTTTTAGTAGAGAGTGTTTCGACATGTTGCCCACGCTGGTCTCAAACTCTGAGCTCCATTGATTCGCCCGCCTCTGCCTCCCAAAGTGCTGGGATTGCAGGTGTGACCCATCATGCCCGGCTGTGTTTTTTTGAGACCAGGTCTTCCTCTGTTGCCCATATTGGAGTGCAGTGGGGTGATTATAGCTCACTGCAACCTCAGACTCCTGGACTCAACCTGAGTAGCTGTGACTAATTTTTAATAACTTTTTATTTCAGTGATGAGAGTCTCACTATGTTGCCCAGGCTGGTCCTGAACTCTTGGCCTCAAGGGCTCTCACACCCCAGCCTCCCAAAGCACTGGGATCACAGGCGTGAGCCACTGCACCCATCCCTCCTGTGGTTCTTCAGAAGCACGGTGCTGGCTGGCATTCTCAGCCCTTAGAACACAAACTGCTAATTTATCCTAATAGAATGTTGCAATGTTAGCAGGCAAACAAGACAGAAGAAGTTTTGAACTTAAAAAGGAGCAGGGGCTGGGTGCGGTGGCTCACACGTGCAATCCTAGCACTTTGGGAAGTTGAGGCGGGTGGATCACTTCAGCCCAGAAGTTTGAGGCCAGCCTGGGCAACATGGTAAAACCCCACCTCTACCAAATAAACAAAACTTAGCTGGGCATGGTAGTGCATGCCGGTAGTCCCAGCCATTTGGGAAGCTAACGTGGGAGAATCTCTTGAGCCTGGGAGGCTGAGGCTGTAGTGAGTGAAGATCGCGCCACTGCACTCCACCCTGTCTCAAACAAACAAAAGAGCAAGAACAACTCAGGACCTTGAGTGGAGTGAAAAACTCGTTGGCCCTGATTTGTGTCCCTCTGATTTCACTGTAATGCTGAAACCTCGCTTCCTGATGCAGGTTTATCTCCAGCACTTTAACGTCAGTGGTCAGCTTGCCCGTGGGCTCAGTCGGGTGGAATCAAGGAAGGTCAGGGAGAGGAAAGTAACCAGGCAAGGGTCGGCAGAGAGGAGATGAACGTGCTTCGCGTGCCTGTGTGTGAGGCCAGTGGGTCGCCTGAGACCGGGACCGGGCCGTGCGCACTGAGAGAGGAACGGGCGGGGAGGGAGCAAGTGGGCGGCCAGCTACCAAGAAGGGGAGACGCTGTGAGTGGGGAAGGGGCCCGAGGGCAGATCCCCGGCACAGCTCCCGGTTTGAGTTGTACCCCAAGGCCTCCCAGGTGCGGGTGTGTGTCTGAGGCCTGGGGCTGGGCACAGCCGTGCCAGTGGGAAGAGAAACCGCCTTAGGTGTCAAGCTGGCATCTCTGCATCCCAGCACTGTGGCTGTTCATGACTGTTCGTGACTGCGTTCATCTGTTCTTTCTGATGTTTCAGTAATGATCTGGGATGACTTGAAGAAGAAGACTGTTATTGAAATAGAATTTTCTACAGAAGTCAAGGCAGTCAAGCTGCGGCGAGATAGGTGGGTTTGGTGTCAGTAACTTTTTAAAGTGGAATTTCACTTTCTCTAAAGATGGCTGAAATACTTTTCTATTTCTAGCAGAAAAATGTTTAGGAAATTATGTATTAAAATGTTGGCCCTGGTTTTTATGACCCAAAGGATATAAGGATTATTTATATTGCTGCAAGAAAGGCAGCGAATTGTATTTGTTTTCGGGGCTCCACTGGAGGTAAGTAGGTGGTGGGCGTGGATGGCACGCGCCACAGTGGCCCAGGGGGTCTCACCGTGGTGAGTTCTGTCCCATTCTGACAGGCGCAGAGCTGAAGACATGAGTTTTGAGCCTTGAATTACCTTGCTTTTAGCCCATGCTTTGCCAAATGCTGCCTCTCAATAAAGGTTTTCGATTTGAGGGTAAAGGAAAACTGAATTTTCTGTGTTGAAAGTAGCAGGTAGCTCTGTCAGCCATGGCCTCAGGGGCATTTAGGGGGAATATGGAAGTTTGTCCTAGTACATTGAGCAAAATAGCGCAGAGTTCGTTCATTCGGGTTTTTATTTAATATGATTTCCATATTTTACTCTAAGATTTCCATCTCTGTCGGCTGTGGGAGGACAGTGGCCAAGCAAGTTGGATGTAAACAGAGGTCATTCCACCTCCCTGCTTTTTTTTGTTTTTGTTTCTTTTGGGTTTTTTTTTTTTTTTTTTTTTTTTTTGAGATAGAGTCTTGCTCTGTTGCCAGGCTGGAGTGCAGTGGCACAGTCTCAGCTCACTGCAAGCTCTGCCTCCAGGGTTCAAGCAATTCCGGCCTCAGCCTCCCAAGTAGCTGGGACTACAGGTGCACGCCACCATGCCCGGCTTATTTTTGTTTTGTTTTGTTTTAATTTTAATTTTTATTTTTATTATTATTTTTTGAGACAGAGTCTCTCTCTGTTACCCAGGCTGGAGTGCAGTGGCGTGATCTCGGCTTACTGCAAGCTCCACCTCTCGGGTTCAAGCAATTCTTGCCTCAGCCTCCCGATTAGCTGGGACTGCAGGCTCCCGCCACAATGCCTGGCTGATTTTTTTGTATTTTTAGTAGCGACAGGGTTTCACTGTGTTAGCCAGCATAGTCTCCATCTCCTGACCCGGTGATCTGCCCGCCTCGGCCTCCCAAAGTGCTGGGATTACAGGTGTGAGCCACCGTGCCCGGCTGATTTTTGTATTTTTAGTAGAGACAAGGTTTCACCACATTGGCCAGGATGGTCTCAATCTCTTGACCTCATGATCCGTGCGCCTCGGCCTCCCAAAGTGCTGGGATTACAGGCATGAGCCACCGCACCCGGCCAGCTTTCCTGCATTTTTGTGTGGGTTTGTCATTTTAATAACATCAGTATTTAAAGGCCCTTAGTAATGCAAATGTCGCCGGGCACCGTGGCTCATGCCTGTAATCCCGGCCCTTTGGGAGGCCTCCCGGCCCTTTGGGAGGCCGAGGCGGGCGGATCATGAGGTCAGGAGTTAGAGACCAGCCTGTACCCCATCCCTACTAAAAATACAAAAATTAGCTGGGCATGGAGGTGCGCCTGTAATCCCAGCTACTTGGGAGACTGAGGCAGGAGAATTGCTTGAACTCAAGGGGGTGGAGGTTGCAGTGAGCCGAGGTCGTGCCACTACACTCCAGCCTGAGCAACAAAGTAAGACTCTGTCTATTAAAAAAAAATAATAATAATGCAAACGCTTGAGCCAGATCTAGGAACTTCTGCTTTCAGACTTTTCTTATTTTTTCCAGACACAGTAGCATAAAAATACCGCTTCTGCTATGTGTTTTGCTGGGTTCTGAACCTAGATGAAATGTTTGATGATGTCTCTGTGAACCCCAGCGACGTCTCTTAGGCTGGCCTTCACCCAGGCGAGAAGCACTCCCTCGGCAGAGCCAGCCTGCGTGCACTCGCCTCCAGGCCTGGCGCTGGTTCCTGCCTCCAGAGGCTTTTCTTCAGGAATGATCCTTTTCCGTGTGGTATTTCCAGTGTCTCTCAGTTTCAGTATGAGAAGACCAGGAGCATAAAATGTTTGGGTTTGACTTTAGAGGAAAGCGGCTCTGAACATGTTTTTCTTTGCAGAATTGTGGTGGTTTTGGACTCCATGATTAAGGTGTTCACATTCACACACAATCCCCATCAGCTGCACGTCTTCGAAACCTGCTACAACCCCAAAGGTGAGGAACTGAGCAGACGGGGGCGACGCCTGTCCTGGGCACTCCCTTCTCCGCGCAGGTCTCTTTCTGAGCAGGGTGCTTTGGCGAGAGCAGTCCTGAGCACAGAGGGGCCTCCAGAGGAGACTGACCTTCCAGGGCCCACAGCTCAGCACCCCAAAACTACCTTCTGACCAGAGTCACAGAGGGGGGGCCTGTCCCCTCCCACCCAGTGATTGTGGCCTCTCAAGACCTCCACAGTGAACCAGGAACCTATGTTTTCACCACAGTGGGAGCCACTGAGTTCTGGGCTCAAGCATTTCCTTCCCTTGTCTTCTGAATTGGAGGATGGATTGTGTTTGACTTTGTCATTTGTTGTACCATCTTCATATCTCTTTAAATTTTGAGGTTTTGCCCCTGGCTTTGTTGGGGTAAAATTTACATAAAACTCACTCTTTTTAAGAACACCATTCTTGGCTGGGCGCGGTGGCTCATGCCTGTAATCCCAGCACTTTTGGGAGGCCGAGGCGGGCGGATCACGAGGTCAGGAGATTGAGACCGTCCTGGCTAACACAGTGAAACCCCGTCTCTACTAAAAATACAAAAAAATTAGCCAGGCATGGTGGCGGGCACCTATGGTCCCAGCTACTCGGGAGGCTGAGGCAGGAGAATGGCGGGAACCCGGGAGGCGGAGCTTGCAGTGAGCCGAGATCACGCCACTGCACTACAGCCTGGGCGACAGAGGTAGACTCTGTCTCAAAAAATAAATAAATAAATATAAATAAATAAATAAATACCGTCTGTGGCCAGGTGTAGTGGCTCAAGCCTGTAATCCCAGCACTTTTGGAGGCCGAGGTGGCGGATCACAAGGTCAGGAGTTTGAGACCATCCTGGCGAACATAGTGAAATCCTGTCTCTACTGAAAATACAAAAAACTAGCCAGGCGTGGTAGCAGGCGCCTGTAGTCCTAGCTACTCGGGAGGCTGAGGCAAGAGAATCACTTGAACCCAGGAGGTAGAGGTTGCAGTGAGCCGAGATTGCGCCACAGCACTCCAGCCTGGGCAACAGTGAGACTCCAAAGAAAAAAAGAACCGTCTCATCTCCTGGAAAACTTTCTTGGGGCAGTCCCCTCCCCACTCAACCATTGGGTTTTGTTTTTTACATGTATTTGTCCTCTGTGTGTGTGTTTTTTTTTAACATGTATTTGATGTCTGTGTGTGTGTTTTTTACATGTATTTGTCTTGTGTGTATGTCTATGTGTGTTTTACATGTATTTGTCGTGTGTGTGTGTCTATGTGGTTTTTACATGTATTTGTCCTCTGTGTGTGTGTGTGACTTTATTGGTCTCTGGCCATTTTTGGCTGTTACGAAGGAGTGCTGCGCATGTTTCCATAGCAGCCATTGTGTGGGTCGTTTTGTTTCCCTTGCGTTGACACTGAGGGTTCGGCTGCCGGGTCGCAGCCATGTTGTGGTTGTGTCTGACTCTGTAAAATGCGGCCATTTATTTTCCAGAGTGGCCGTGTGTCCTCTTGCATCTCATCCTTGATTTATGAGTGTTCCAGCATCGTTGGTCTCTGGCTGCAGCCGTTCCGTGTGTGTGATGATATCTCACTGAATGGCGTCTCCTTGTGGTTGTAGTTTGCATTTCTCTGAGAACTGGCGGTGGCAACATCTTTCCCTGTGGTCTGTGGTTCTTGCCTTTTGAGATCTTTTGGGAAATGCCCCAGATGGTAAAGTGATCGGTTTCGCATTGCGTTTTCGGTAGCGCGTACCATGACGGACGGACGGTTGGTAGAGTTATTCAGCACATGTCTTGATTATGAGGAAGTCTCATGCGAGGTAGCTTTGCTTAGCCCTCTCATACTCTTTACAATGAAAAGTCTAAATTGAATTTGTGGTTCTGACATAAATGCTATACGTCTATTTTTTCGGAGAACTCGGGGGCAGAAAGTGGACTTTGGCTGCGAGAAATCAAAGGCAGTTCTTGATTGGTGTCCTCTGTCTCCACGCAGGCCTCTGTGTCCTTTGTCCCAATAGTAACAACTCCCTCCTGGCCTTCCCGGGCACACACACGGGCCATGTGCAGCTCGTGGACCTGGCCAGCACGGAGAAGCCACCAGTGGACATTCCTGCACACGAGGGTGTCCTGAGCTGCATTGCACTCAACCTGCAGGGAACAAGAATTGCAACTGCATCTGAGAAAGTAAGTGTGCCCCTCACCTTGTTGGCGTTGTGCCTCCTGGAGCAGCAGGCTCAGCAAAATGGCCACTCCCTGTATCAAGACTCAAAAGGCAGTGGGCCTGCCCCAACCTGGAGCCCCTCAGGGGCCTGTGGACCTGGCTGGTCATGTTACAGGTCGTCTTGTGCCCAGGGACTGGTTTTATTTCCAATTACTTACAAAGCAGTGCCTTGTAAAATATGATAAACCAAAGAAACAGGGCCAGGGGCAGTGGCTCACACCTGTAATCCCAGCAATTTGGGAGGCCAAGGCGGGCGGATCACTTGAGGTCAGGAGTTTGAGACCAGCCTGGCCAAGATGGTGAAATCCCGTCTCTACTGAAAATACAAAAATTAACCAGGCATAGTGGTGTGTGCCTCTGATCCCAGCTACTGAGAAGGCTAAGGCAGGAGAATCACTTGAACCCAGGAGGTGGAGGTTGCAGTGAGCCGAGATCACACCACTGCACTCCAGCCCAGGTGACAGAGTGAGACTCCGTCTCAAAAAAAAAAGAAACAAAAATACATACACATCCAAGTTTATTAGAAGAATCAGCCATGACAGGTTTGTCACGTTGTTGTAGATTTTGCAGAACCACAGTTTCTGTGTTTCTGTCTTCACAGCCTGAGAACAGACAGCTCCAAACCCTTTTGACCTGCTTAGTTACATGTCTTCATTGAATTACCACCAGATTATAACTTAAAATATTGACATATTGGACACATTGTCTTTTAATGTGTGAGATCAGAAGAACTGTTAACTTTTTAAAATAATTTTAAATCTGGGATTCTTTATACTTCTTTTTGCCTGAATTCAGATTTTTACAAAGAAAATTGGTATCTTTTACTATAGTTTTCATTGAAGACTGCAAGCCCAGTGTTGCTTTGTAGGAAATTACACATTGTGAGGGAGGTGAGACCACAAGCCAGTGATGGGATCCATTTGTGGGCCTGTCCGCGGAGGTTCGGCGTGGGGGCCCTGCTCCTACCCTTTGACACGGTGCCAGCACCAGGGTCCCTCCTCAGCACGTGGGGACACGTGGCTTGGGGCGCGTCCCGCTCACTCCTGGGACACAGCTGAGAGCAGGTTTAGTTATTTCTAGGTAGTTTGTTTTTGTTTTGTTTTGTTTTTTGAGATTGAGTTTTGATCTGTCATCCAGGCAGGAGTGCAGTGGTGCTATCTTGGCTCACTGCCACCTCCGCCTCCCGGGTTCAAGCGATTCTCCTGCCTCCACCTCCCGAGTAGCCGGGATGACAGGCACCTGCCACCACGCCTGGCTAATTTTTGTATTTTTAGTAGAAACGGGGTTTCACCATGTTGGTCAGGCTGGTCTCGATCTCCTGACCTCAGGTGATCCGCCCGTCTCGGCCTCCCAAAGTGCTGGGATTTTATCTTTTTTACCTTTAGATTCTCCATCCCCACCTCCCTGCAACTTTTTCTTCTTTATCTCCCTGTTACGAATGTGGATGCTTCTCTGCTTCCTGCTTTCTTAGCTCAGCAGTGCCCTCTGGGTTAGCCAGGTAGATGGGATTACACAGAGCCTTGCAACATCTGTGACCCATCCTGTGCTGTCGGCAGTCACCTATAGAGCTGCTCCCGCCTTGTCCCCCACAAGCTGGCTCCTTACTGAACTCCCAGGAGTAGGGGCTGCTGGGTTGAAGGATATACAGATTTTTTGTCGGATGTTGTCAAAGAGCGTTCGACAAAAGATGCAGCAGTTCTCGTTTTCCCAGCTGTCAGAATCAGCTGAAGAGTCCTCCTCGTTCGGGAGGAAATGTTAAAAACGCCCCCGGCACCCAAGGTCTTGGGCACCTCTTTCTTGGGAAAGCCAGCATAGCTGACGTGAATGGTTTTAAGTCCTTTTATTTTATTATTATTATTATTTTTGCCTCACCTTTTTGATGGCAGGATTCCCATGCTGCTGTTCCTAGCTATCTGAGGGAGTTAGGATTCGAACAGTGCTTCTCAGGTGAGCACACCGTGTAGCAGGAGCAGCAGCCTGGGCCTGGGCGTTCCTCCTGGGGGTCAGCCAGGGATGCAGGCGTTCAGGGGCAGAGTCCACACTGCCCGGTCAGGGGGTTGTCTCCTGAAGCCTCTCTCGACTTGTGCCCAGTGCTGTGGGACCAGGAGCCACCAACCAACTCTTTCTCGGGGGCATGGCGTGTGCTGGCAGTTGGAGGAGAACGTTAAGTATTAGATGATGTGGGTGAGTCGGAGAAAGGCTTGTGTGGACTAATGGGTTTGTGAATGTAAATCATTTCAAAAACTAACAAAACAAGTTTTGAATCTTTGATAATGAAACACTTCACTGTTTTTCAAAGGGGACCCTTATAAGAATATTTGATACTTCATCAGGGCATTTAATCCAGGAACTGCGAAGAGGCTCTCAAGCAGCCAATATTTACTGGTAAGGGCACCCTTCACCGGAGAAGAGCTCTGGGCTAACAGCACGGAAATGGGCCTTTGGGACGTGGGAGGGGGTAGGAGCAGGCACCCTCTACCCCACAAGGCTGGAGGAGGGAGAATGTTGGGCTGCTAGGGGGTTGGGTTTCAGCTTTTTAAATTGTGATTAATTTTAAGTTTTTATTGTGGGAAATTACACAAAAGTAGAAAGAATGTCGTAATTAACCCTGCTTCCGCATTTATCAGTAGTTGCTGGGTTTTGTTGTTGTTGTTTTTTGGGGTTTTTGTTTTGAGGCAAGGTCTTGCTCTGTTGCCCAGGCTGAAATGCAGTGACGCTATCACGGCTCACTACAGCCTCGACCTCCTGGGCTCATGCGATTCTCCTGCCTCGGCCTCTTGAGTAGCAGGGACCACAGTTGTGTACCACACGCCAGGCCAGTTGTGTTTTTGTAGCAGGGTCGCGCTGCTGCCCTGGCTGGCGGGCTCGGGTTCACTCCTGTTTATTTTTAGTCTTTCTGGTGTTTTTGCCAGCGTCACCTCTTGACCAGCGCTCCGGCTTGTGTTTAAGGCGATGCTGGAGACCGTGTTGGTTTGTCCGATTCCAGCCTGTTAGAGTCTCAGAGGCCACATGGCCGCCCACAGTGGTGTCCCTACAGCCCCCAGGTGTCTCTTGCTGAAGCCCTACTTGGGTAGGATCTCATGCCCTGTGGCCATGGCCAGGAGGCCTGGTGCCTCCCCCTTGGCTAGTATTGAGCAGCATTTGGGTCTTTGAGATGAAAATGTAATTAATTTAGCCAGGCGTGGTGGCTCCCGCTTGTAATTGCAGCACTTTGGGAGGCTAAGGCAGGTGGATCACCTGAGGTCAGGAATTCAAGACCAGCCTGGCCAACATGGCAAAACCTCGTCTGTACTAAAAATACAAAAATTAGCTGGGCGTGGTGGCTTGTGCCTGTAATCCCAGCTACTCAGGAGGCTGAGGCAGGAGGATCGCTTGAACCTGGGAGGTGGAGCTTGCGGTGAGCCGAGATCATGCCACTGCACTCCAGCCTGGGCAACAGAGCAAGACTCTGTCTCAAAAAAAAAAAAAAAAAGAAAGAAAAAAAATGTAATTAATATATAAATACAGTGGCTTTACCCGTGAGGTCCTGGGCCTTGTGGTGTGTGGAGCACACGCCTGTCTGCTCCCAGAACAGACAGCACGCAGCCGATGCCTGCCCCAGCCCAGGTGACCTCCACAGGGGCAGCCTGCACCTCCTGGAGCCAGGATCGTTGGAGAGAATGTGTGTTTCTCACCTGAGTCTCCTGAGGGCAGCCCTGAGTGGCATGTGGGGGGTGGTCTGCAGGAAGCCCCTTCCCTCTCCCAGACACACAGCTCGCCAGCTGCATTTGTGGGGCACCCGAGGAAGACTGTTGCCGTGATACACTGGATTGTGGCTGTGGCTTTGTGGCTTCAACCTGTGCTGCTGTGGGGATGGTTGTCGGCTTGTTAAAGAAAGGGCCGAATTCAGAATCGGCGCCTCCAGAGTGGGAATGTTGGGGTCTTCCGCGGTGTTGACAAGTGCTGTGGGTTAAGTCTCTGTCCACATCCACACAAGACTGAGCTGTGCTGGTTTTCTCTGCAGCATTAACTTCAATCAGGACGCATCCCTCATCTGCGTCTCCAGCGACCACGGCACAGTGCATATCTTTGCAGCTGAAGATCCAAAAAGGAATAAACAGTCCAGGTAGGTGTTAGGGGGTCTGCTGGTGGGAAAAGCTCAAGGATGAAAGGAGTCCTTGTTGTTTCAGTGTGGACAGGACGGGACCCCCCCAAGCCAGCAGGGCAGTGTGGATAGACCCCACATGTCATCAGGGCAGTGTACACAGACACCCCCATGCCAGCAGAGCAGTGTGGATAGACCTCACATGCTATCAGTGCTGAAATCTTGTTCATCTGATATTTCTTGGGGTTTAAAAATCAGTGCAGACCGGGCACAGTGGCTCACACCTATAATCCCAGCACTTTGGGAGGCCGATGTGGGCAGATCACCTGAGGTCAGGAGTTCGAGACCAGCCTGGCCAACATGGTGAAACCCCGTCTCTACTAAAACTACAGAAACTAGCCGGGCGTGGTGGCAGGCACCTGTAGTCCCAGCTACTTGGGAGGCTGAGGCAGGAGAATCACTTGAACCCGGAGGTGGAGCTTGTAATGAACCAAGATTGCGCCCCTGCACTCCAGCCTGGGTGACAGAGTAAGACTCCGTCTCAAAAAAAAAAAAAAAAATTAAAAGCGAAAATAGAATTTAAAAATAAAATCATACAACAGGCTTTGTCATGCATGGCAAAAAAAAATTCATTAAAGCTCAAACTATATGAAATAGCATTTTAATATTTTCAGCAGCAGTCTGAGTTTAAGCAGGTGATTTTTTTTTTCCCTGTAAACTTTTGTAGATGCAACCACCCTTTCTTTTTTTGTCTTCACAGTTTGGCCTCAGCCAGTTTCCTTCCAAAATACTTCAGTTCCAAGTGGAGTTTCTCCAAGTTTCAGGTTCCCTCAGGCTCTCCGTGCATTTGTGCCTTTGGAACAGAGCCAAACGCTGTCATTGGTGAGTGGTCCTTCCTGGAGGGAACGTCCCAGCCCATCCCACCTGGGCTACATCCACTGAGCCTCGGACCCAACTTCCCACAGAATTCCCACCGCCGCACTGTGGCACCAATGGCCGCCCAGTTCCCCTTACTTCTCCTGTGGGCACAGTGGGTCCCGCTTATGGTCTGCACGGCCATTTGGGATGTCTTCAACCCCCATCCCATCCCTCCAGTCTCCCCAGGAAATCACTGGGACGGGTCTTCCAGTGTTTGTATAGATGACCAAAGAATGTTTCTTACCCTGTAGCCAACACTAGGTGACTAGATGTTCACCCCAAGACAGTCGGGGCGCCCAGCCATGGTGCCGAGTGCACTCAGTGGGGATCTGGGGCTGTTTGGGGCTGTCAGAGCAGCTGCCTGGCTCCAAGAGACTGTTTGCAGTTCAGCTCAGTGGGACTTGTTGCTTTTAACTTTGGGGGAAAGAAACACGGGTAAAATGGTCTCCTTCTATCCCAGCGATTTGTGCAGACGGCAGCTACTACAAATTCCTGTTCAACCCCAAGGGGGAGTGCATCCGGGATGTCTACGCGCAGTTTCTAGAGATGACCGATGACAAGCTGTGACTCCAGCCGGGAGCGCCACAGCACCCACCACCTGCCGCCTTCAGGCTCTCGGGGCTGGTGCCAGCGCCCCAGGGGCCTCCTGGGCCACGGGCTGGAGGGGCTGCCCAGGGACCTTGGTCTCGAAGCCATATGTGGTTGTCTGCTTTCCTAAGGACTCCCATTTCCAGTATTAAAGAGAGAATCATCATCAAGGCACCGTAGGTACTCAGTGGCTGTGACCAGCTCGAGTGGCCGTGGCTGTTCCCGTGAGCTCAGCTGTGACCAGCTCGAGTGGCCGTGGCTGTTCCCGTGAGTTCAGCTGTGACGTTCGCTTCAGTGGCTCCACAGCGTCTCACACTGACGGGCTCCGTACAGACCTGGGGACTGGGCTGAGAGGGTGGACGAGTTCAAGTTTGTTTTTGCAACAGATTCCATCGTTCTGACTGAGTCTGCAGTGGGGAAGTGAACACGTGTGCAAACGTAAGTTCTTACATTATAAGCAGATTTAAATAGAACACCAGCAGCTTGCCTTAGAAAAGGAGAAAGGAATTCCTTCTCCCGACCGAACATGAAGAAAAACGACCTGACCCTGTAGAGAGAACGCGGCGTGAACGTTCCCCTCGTGTGAGCCCAGCCTGTGGTCTTCTCCACACCCGCAGCGTGGCCATCTGTGCCCGTGTGTGCCGTCCCCGTCTCTGCTGGGGCCGTTAGAACGAGGCAGACACCAGGCCACCCTAGAAGCCGAGCCGTCGGACCTCAGGCGTGTGCGGGGCAGGGACGCGGGTCTCCTGGTTACATTCTGGGTTAAATCTGTTTCCTGGTTACGTGTAGGGAACAGCAGAGTGATGCACGGACTTTGAACATTTGTTATGGGGGGAACATCCTTTCACGTCGGGGTCATCTGCCAGGGCAGGGTCTGGGAGGGCCCGCTGCAGTTCCCGCTGGCGTGGAGGGAAATGCCTTGGTCTGGCCTCCGAGCCCCCAAGTCCACCGTCTCCCCTCCCCTCATTTATAAGAATAGCTACACACTAACATTTTGGGAAGGAAAGGCACATAACTTTTTTTAACATTTGGTAACTAAAATAGGTTATGGGCTCTATATTGTCAGCTACTTGGGATATATATTTAATTTTCTTAAATTCCCGTTAAAGAAACTCTATTTTATGGTTTTGATTTCAGATTGCAAACATATAAAACCTGCGTAGCAGCGAGTTCTTGGTTTCGCCAGTTCCTTCAGTTCCTTTACTGTTACTGTCATGTAATCAACTAACTTTGTATGTGGATTTTGATGTAAAGTATGCATGTTCCTTTTATGTGTATTTAATCATGTTTAATTTTGCACACTTATTTGTAATGTTTCTTTTAAATAAAAGTGACTAATTTTGTTGTACTCGGACCTGTAATGGGAAATAGAATTGTGTGTTATGAAGCCAAACGCTGTTGCCCTTGTGAGAATCTGGTTGGACTGTAGGTTTCAGAGCAGCCTGTGGGACTGAAGGGGGGCCGGCCTGTGACAGGACAAGGTGGAAGCCAGGGCCACTGGGTGCAGAGCCTAGAGCTTCACTCCCTGAGGCGGGGACGGCCTGCCCCTGCCTGGAGGGCGCTTCTGGAGGAGGGAGGGAGGAAATGCATCTGTAGGAGGCCTGTGTGGCTCCAGGAGGTCTGAGGCTCCTGTTGCCTGCCGAGGTGGAGAGTGGCTGTGAGTAGCAATGTCCCTGCGTGTTGAAGTGGCAGCTTGAAGTGAGCCGGGGCACCCTGTCTTGTCTAACACTTGAGATCTGACTCTGGGTGGGGGAGTAGGAACGTAATTACCAGTTGATAAACATGAAGCTGGGGAAAATGCATGCAAGAAGGGTGGGCTTTCTCGAGAGCTGATGGCGGACGGCCGGGCTGTGTGACAGCCCCGTTCACCAGGAACGTGGTGAGGGCCTGGCAGCACCGGCCCTCCCCAGGCGTGTGCTTCTTAAAAATCACTGTAGGCCGGGTGCGGTGGCTCAAGCCTGTAATCCCAGCACTTTGGGAGGCCGAGACGGGCGGATCACGAGGTCAGGAGTTCGAGACCATCCTGGCTAACACGGTGAAACCCCGTCTCTACTAAAAAATACAAAAAACTAGCCGGGTGAGGTGGCGGGCGCCTGTAGTCCTAGCTACTCGGGAGGCTGAGGCAGGAGAATGGCGTAAAAACCCGGGAGGCGGAGCTTGCAATGAGCTGAGATCCGGCCACCGCACTCCAGCCTGGGCGACACAGCGAGACTCCGGTCTCAAAAAAAAAAAAAAAAAAAAAAAAAATCACTGTAGAGCGGCAAGGACGCAGTGTCCTCGAGCCGGGACTGTCGGGAGCGCAGCAGGCTGCTTTTCAAATGGAACTGATGGGAAGCGCGCCGTACAGAAGACAAGGCCGGGCTGCTGCGTCCCCCGGGAACCTCCTGTACCCTGGACATGGTGTGAAGGGTCTCCAGAGCTACTGCCTCAGAAGGTGCCTACTCAGCAGCTTTCCTGTCTGATCTCACAGGTGTGTGGGCATGGATGACGCTGGCTGTGTTTCTGGTCTGCTCTCCCTCCCCCATGGCCCTGGGATGTCTTGTGGGGACAGGTGGCTTGTGCCCTGGGGAACGCAGCCCTGACCCACACCCACCCTGTGTTTGACGGTGACGCCTGTGTGAACCCTTGGCCCCCTCCCCCTCCCTCCCACCACTGTAGTCGGGGGCGCTGGCCGTCTGCAGCCTTCTGTGACCCGAGTGTTACATTTGTGTTTTCTTTCTGCAACCAAACCAAGCTCCTGAATGCCGGAGATCTCTCACGTGACTTAGTCCTCACCTCTTCTGTTGTGTCAGAGGCATTTGGTTGATGATATTTTTGAATCTTGTACCAAAATTTTTCTTTTCCAGATGGTTCAGAAAATACAGTGAAAAAACACAATGTTCCTTGTAAAATAACATAATAGAAAAATACAAATTTGTAAGAAAAATTGCCCCATGTTTCCACCTGCAGAGATCACTCGTGGACAACCCCACGCCTGAATGTAACATCTGTTTTTATTTAAAATTTTTTTTGGTAGAGACGGTTATCCTCCACCTCCTGGGCTCAAGCGATCTTCCCACCTTGGCCTCCCAAAGTGCTGGGATTACAGGCATGAGCCACCACGCCTGGCCACATTTATTTCAGATACATTTGTCAGTTCTAAAGCTGGTTTCTAATTCATGGCAATGACTTGTGTCTGCCCATTTGTATGCACTCTGCACGCTTTAAAATCCTCGTCTGCTGGCCGGGCACGGTGTCTCGAGCCTGTAATCCCAGCACTTTGGGAGGCTGAGACGGGCGGATCACGAGGTCAGGAGATCGAGACCATCCTGGCTAACACGGTGAAACCCCGTCTCTACTAAAAAATACAAAAACCTAGTCGGGCGAGGTGGCAGGCGCCTGTAGTCCCAGCTACTCGGGAGGCTGAGGCAGGAGAATGGCGTAAACCCAGGAGGTGGAGCTTGCAGTGAGCTGAGATCCGGCCACTGCACTCCAGCCTGGGCGACAGAGCGAGACTCCGTCTCAAAAAACAAAAAAAAATCCTTGTCTGCTGATTCCAGCATCTGAGTCTTCTCGGAGGCTGCCTCCTGATCTTCCTTTATTCTGAGTGGGGACACGCTTGCCTCACTGCCTAGTAACTGTGGGTTCTACGGGGAACACTGCAGATGGTGTTGCAGATACGGATTCTGTACATCCGAGGAATCTGGGGTTTCTGTTTTAGGCAGGTGCTGAGACTGAACTCACTGCATTCCGAGTCTGCCCTGGGGCAGGATGGGCGGGGCCCGGACCAGAGAAGCAAACAAGCCACTTGGGGGTGACCATGCGTGCCGCTAGGAATGGCTGTTTAATTTTAAGTGACTTTCTGCATCTGTTGTGATGATCACGGTTGCCCGTCACTCATTAATGTGGCATCACATTGACTTTTGAATGTTCGGCCAACCTTGCTGTCCTGCGGGAAAGCCCACTGGGTCATGGTGTGTTATCCTTAAGTAAATACCGTTGAATTCGCCAGGCGCAGTGGCTCATGCCTGGAATCCCAGCACCTTAGGAGGCCGAGGTGGGTGGATCACGTGAGGTCAGGAGTTTGAGACCAGCCTGACCAACATGGTGAAACCCTCTCTACTAAAACTACAAAAATTAACCAGGCGAGGTGGCGGGCGCCTGTAATCCCAGCTACTCGGGAGGGTAAGGCAGGAGAATCGCTTGAACCTGGCAGGTAGAGGCTGCAGTGAGCCGAGGTCGTGCCATTGCACTCTAGCCTGGCTGACAGTGAGACTGTCTCAGGGATTAAACAAACAAATTTTAATAGTTGGGGATTTTTTTTGGATGTATATTTATAAAGGATTCTGATTTCTAATTTTGCTTATATCCTTGCCACATTCTGGAATTAGGGATCAGGTTAGTGATTTTGTGGTTTTGGCATTAATTTTAAAATGATTTGTCTTAGGCAACATCCACCAAAATGTAGACAGACAGCAGGTTTTAACAAAAGCAAATGTAGACTTGAGACTGAGGTGGCACCTAGTGAAATGTTGTTTCTTTCATAGCTCTGTTCAAGAGAGACGCCACCGTCTCAGAGGCCGCGAATCCCCCGACATGGGCTCTGAGCCTCCCACAGACACCTGCAGCCCCATCTTGAGTTGTCCATGCTGGCTGCCAGCCAGAATCCTGTCATCCGTGTAAGACGTTTCAGATGGTGAGTCTGACGACGCTTCTGGGGCATGCGAGCTGAGGGCTAATTATCTCCTAGTCTCTCATGGACGTGTGGGAAAAAACAGGCAAGGATCTGGCCAGATACTGTGGAACAGAGTGTCGTCCTGACCTTTATAGCAGAGTGTAACTCCAGAAAATCTGCACTGTTCTACCTCAATTTCGATATTTGCACAAAGGACTTGAACTTCATGTCTCACATTATTCTTACCATTATCACCTGATACTGACAGCTGCCTATCTTTTTTCTTTTTCTTTTTTTTTTTTGAGACAGGGTCTCACTCCAGGCTGGAGTGTGGTGACGCGATCTCAGCTTATCGCAACCTCTGTCTCCTGGATTCAAGCAATCCTCCCACCTCAGCCTCCTGAGTAGCTGGGACTACAGGCGCAAACCACCATGCCCGGCTCATTTCTGTTAATGTTTTGTAGAGACAGTGTCTCTCTATGTTCTCCAGGCTGGTCTTGAACACCTGGCCTGAGGCAGTCCTCCCGCCTCAGCCTCCCAAAGTGTTGGGATTACAGGTGTGAGCCACCAAGCCCAGTCATGCTTTTCTTTCTTTCTCCACCTCCTGGACTCAAGTGATCCTTCTGCTTCAGTTTCCCAAATAGCTAGGACTATAGGCATGCACCACCATGCCTGGCTAATTTATGTTTTTTTGTTTTTGAGACGGAGTCTCACTTTGTCTCCCAGGCTGGAGTGCAGTGGCTCAACCTCAGCGCACTGCAACGTCCGCCTCCCGGATTCAAGAAATTCTCCTGCCTCCGCCTCTCGAGTAGCTGGGATTACAGGTATGCATCACCACGCCCGGCTAATTTTTTTTTTTTTTTTCTGAGAGGGAGTCTTGCTCTGTCGCCCAGGCTGGAGTGCAGTGGCGCCATCTCGGCTCACTATAACCTCTGCCTCCCGGGTTCACACCATTCTCCTGCCTCAGCCTCCCGAGTAGCTGGGACTACAGGTGCCCACTGCCACGCCCGGCTAATTTTTTTGTATTTTCAGTAGAGACAGGGCTTCACCATGTTAGCCAGGATGGTGTCGTTCTCCTGACCTCGTGATCTGCCCGCCTCGGCCTCCCAAAGTGCTGGGATTACAGGCGTGAACCACCGTGCCTGGCTAATTTTTTTGTATTTTTAGTAGAGATGGGGTTTCACCATGGTGGCCAGGCTGGTCTCAAACTCCTGACCTCATGTGATCCGCCTGCCTGTGCCTCCCAAAGTGCTGGGATTACAGGTGTGGGCCGCTGCACTTGGCCTACCTGGCTAATTCTTAATTTTATAATTTTGTTTTAGAGATGGGGGTTTTAGAGATGGGGTTGCCCCAGCCTTGTATCAAACTCCTGGGCGGAAGCGAACTTCCTGCCTGGGCCTCTCAAACTGTTGGGATTACAGGCGTGAGCCTTAATCCACTGAAGCCATGCCTGGCCTTAATTTCCTTTTCGATTGTTCATTGCTGGTGCATATAAATACAACTTATTTTTGTCTTGATCTTGTACACCACAACACTGCTGAATTCATTTGTCAGGCTCTAGTAGGTTGAGTGTGTGTGTGTATTCTGTGGAAGTTTTTATACATAATCATTCCATCTGCAAGTAGTTATCACCCCTTCCAATTCAGATGCCTGCCTTTCTTGCTCAATTGCTCTAAGACTCACAGCAACGCCGACCAGCCGTAGTGAAGGCAGATATTCTTGTTCCTGATCCGAAAGGAAAAGCTTCCAGTCTTTCACTGTTGAGTACGTATACGGTTAGCTCTGGGTCTCTCTGCATTTTTCCTGCTTGGATTTTGTTGAGCTTGTTGGACGTACAGATTCATGTCTTGATTGGATCAGGGAAGTTTTCATTGATCAGGGGTTCCTGAAGTGTTTCTTCTTCCTCTTTCTCTACTCTGGAATTTCATCAGGTATATGTTGTTACGCTTGATGGTCCCATAGGCCCGTTATCGTTTACTTTCCCTGCATTTTTCTTCTCTGCTGCTTAGACTGGTAATTTCATTGACCCTACCTTCAAGTCCGTGGCTGCTTTCTGATGCCTGCTGAAATCTGCTGATAAATTCCTCTAGTGAATTTCTTATTTTAGCTATTTTACTTTTCAGTCCTAGATTTTGAGTTTCTTTTTTTTTTTTTTTGAGGCGGAGTCTCACTCTGTCGCCTGGGCTGGAGTGCGGTGGCCGGATCTCAGCTCACTGCAAGCTCCGCCTCCCGGGTTTACGCCATTCTCCTGCCTCAGCCTCCCGAGTAGCTGGGACTACAGGCACCCGCCGCCACCACACCCGGCTAGTTTTTTGTATTTTTTAGTAGAGATGGGGTTTCCCCGTGTTAGCCAGGATGGTCTCCATCTCCTGACCTGGTGATCTGCTCACCTCGGCCTCCCAAAGTGCTGAGATTACAGGCTTGAGCCACCGCGCCCGGCCCTGTTCTTATTTCTTATACTTCTTTGTCCCTGGATCCCTTCCACTCCTTGAGCATATTTAAGACAAAGTGTTTGTCTAGTAAATCCCATTTCCAGGCTTCCTCAAGGACGGTTTCTGTCACCGTGTCCCTGCCCCGGGCTCGTGAGTGGCTCCTTGTTTCCTGTTCCTTTGTGTGCTTTGTTTTGAGACAGTTTCGCTTGTCACCCAGGCTGGAGTGCAGTGGCGAGGTCTCGGCTCACTGTAACCTCTGCCTCCTGGCTTCAAGCGATTCTCCTGCCTCAGCCTCCCGAGTAGCTGGGATCACAGATGCCTGCCACCACGCCCAGCTAGTTTTCGTATTTTTGGTAGAGATGGGGTTTCTTTTTTTTTTTTTTTTTTTTTTGACTCAGTGTTTCCCGTTCTATCACCCAGGGGGGAGGGTGGTGGCCCGCTCTCAGCCCCCTGCAACCTCCGCCTCCCGGGTTCACGCCATTCTCCTGCCTCAGCCTCCCGAGTAGCTGGGACCACAGGCGCCCGCCACTTCGCCCGGCTAGTTTTTTGTATTTTTTAGTAGAGACGGGGTTTCACCGTGTTAGCCAGGATGGTCTCAATCTCCTGACCTCGTGATCCGCCCGTCTCGGCCTCCCAAAGTGCTGGGATTACAGGCTTGAGCCACCGCGCCCGGCCAGAGATGGGGTTTCACCATGTTGGCCAGGCTGGTCTTGAACTCCTGACCTCAGGTAATCCACCTACCTTGGCCTCCCAAAGTGCTAAGATTTCAGGCATAAGCCACCACACCCAGCCTGTTTTCTGTTTTTTTAAACAAAATTAGAACTGGCCAAGTGTGGTGGCCCATGCCTGTAATCCCAGCCCTTTGGGAGGCCAAGGCGGGAGAAGAGCTTAAGTCCGGGAAGTTGAGGTCATCCTGGGCCACACAGCAAGACCCGTCTCTACAAATAAAAATAAGATTTTATTTTTTCCCCTCAATTTTGATTTCCTTTTTCAATTTTGTTACCTGCTTGCTTTAGACTTACTTTGTTTTTCTTTAGTTTAAGGTGGAAACTTAATTGATTTTAGACCTTTCTTTTTTTTGATACAGTATCTCGCTGCCGCCCAGGCTGGAGTGCAGTAGCATGATCTCAGCTCACTGCAACCTCTGCCTCCTGAGTAGCTGGGACACCCGCCACCACGCCCGGCTAATTTTTGTATTTTTAGTAGAGACGGGATTTCACCATGCTGGCCACCGTGTTATTTTCCGCTTTATTTCCTCTCCCTCGTCTCCACGTTGGTTCCCTTTTTTCTGCTGCCTTTTGTATTATTTAATATTCTTTTCAACCTTCCATTTTAAATTTAACCAACTGACTTTTAAACTTGATCTTGACAAGCAGTATTCGTGATTGCACTGGGTGATAATAGAAAAACTGACTTTCACAGTCTACTTCAGAGTAAGGGCTACATTTTGTTTGAAGTGGTAAAACTTACAAACTTTGTGTTTCCTCTTTCATAACTTTTTCTCTATTTACATACACCAAACATTCTGAAGGAGCAGTTTAAAATTTGTGCTGTGAAAGTCATACATATTCTAAAGAACTCATATTCACTCAGATATATTTTTGTTTTTTTCATTCCTGAAGTTACAGGTTTCCTCTGTTTTAGCCTGAAGAACTCCTTAAGCATCTTTTTGAGCTGTTCTACTGGTGAAGAATTCTTAGTTTTCCTTCATCCAAGAATATCTTTATTTTTCCTATATTCCTATTTTTTGTGGATACAGTACTCTGGATTGAAAATTTCCTTTCAGCCCTTAAAAAATGTTCTAGTCAGCTGGGCACGGTGGCTCCTGCCTATAATCCCAGCACTTTGGGAGGCTGAGGTGGGTGGGTCACCTGAGGTCAGAGTTCAAGACCAGCCTGACCAACATGGCAAAACCCTGTGTCTACTAAAAATACAAAAATTAGGTGGGCGTGGTGGCGAGTGCCTGTAATCGCAGCTACTTGGGAGGCTGAGGCAGGAGAATCACTTGAACTCAGGAGGCAGAGGTTGCAGTGAGCCGAGATCACGCCACTGCACTGCAGCCTGGGTGACAAGAGCAAGACTCTGTCTCAAAAAAAGAAAAAAAAGAAAAATGTAGTTAATCTGATTTGTTATCCTTTGTGTATACAAGCAGAGTATCCCTCATCTGAAAAGCTTAGAACTAGAAGTTTTTCAGAATGCAATTTTTTTTTTTTTTGAGACGGAGCCTTGGTCTGTCCCCAGGCTAGAGTGCAGTGGTGCAATCTCGGCTCACTGCAAGCTCCGCCTCCTGGGTTCACACTATTCTCCTGCCTCAGACTCCTGAGTAGCTGGGACTACAGGCGCCGCCACCACGCCCACCTAATTTTTTGTATGTTCAGTAGAGACGGGGTTTCACCATGTTAGCCAGGATGGTCTCGATCTCCTGACCTTGTGATCTGCCCACCTCGGCCTCCCAAAGTGCTGGGATTACAGGTGTGAGCCACCGTGCCCAGTCTCAGAATGCAATTTTTAAAATTTTTATTTTGGAGTATTTGCAATGTACTTTCCAATTCAGCATCCCTGTTTTTTTTGAGACAAGGTCTCACTCCCATAACCCAAGCTGGACTGTGGTGGTGCAATCACGATTCAGTCCAGTTTCAACCTCCTGGGTTCAGGTGATCCTCCCGCCTGGGCCTCCTGAGTAGCTGGGACTACAGGTACACACCACCACGCCTGGCTTATTTTTAGTGGAGACAGGATTTTGCCAAGTTGCCTAGGCTGGTCTCCAACTCCTGGGCTCATGTGATCCTCCCGCCTTGGCCTCCCAAAGTGTTGGGATGAGCCACCATGCCCCGCCCAGCATTCCTAATTCAGAAACGTGAAGTCCAAAATGCTCCAATGAATATTTCCTTTGATCATCGTGTCAACACTCAGAAAGTTTTGGATTTTAGATTACTGAATTTTCAGATTAGGAATACTCAGCCTGTGTAAGTCAACTGTCTTTGGCTGCTTTCCAGGGTAAAAAAAATCTGTTTAGTTTATTGCCTCAACATGGTTTTCCTTGAGATTATCTTATTGGAATTCACTGAGCTTTGTGAATCTTTATTTAGACAGAGTCTCACTATCTCCCAGGCTGGAGTGCAGTGGCACAATCTTGGCTCACTGCAACCTCTGCCTCCTGGGCTCAAGTGATTCTCCTGCCTCAGCCTCCCAAGTAGCTGGGAATACAGGTGTGAGCCACCATGCCCGACTAATTCTGTATTTTTAGCAGAGACGGGGTTTCACCATGTTGGCCAGGCTGGTCTCGAACTCCTGACCTCAAGTGATCCACCTGCTCTGGCCTCCCAAAGTGCTGGGATGACAGGCATGAGCCACCGCGCCCGGACTAAAATATTTATTTAAAAATGTTTGTATACGTTGTTTCTCTGTTCTATAGGAATCTGGTGACTTACACACTCGACCCTTGGTCTTGTCCTACAAGCCCCAGTTCATTTTTGTTTCCAAACGTTTTCTGTTCATTCACTGAATTTTTTCATGTATTTGATTCATTTCAGGAGCATTTGCCCTTTTTTCACAGAGCATGGTTATCATCACTGTGCTTTATCTCATGTTTCCAACATTTGGGTCACGTGAGAGTTGGCATTCGGTCTTTCCACTTTAGGGCTGGATTTTTCTGGCTCTTTTTACGTTTAGTAATTTTGTATTCTGGACATTTGGATACCTGGAGAGTCCACGTCCATGAACACCCTCTGCAGGATGTTGAGTTTCGTCTCAGCAGGCAGGTCACCCAGGGATGTCCCGACGCATGTGCCTGCTGGAGCTGTGGCTCTGGCGTCAGGCTAGTTTTCCAGTCTCTGTTGTGCTGTTCACCCAGGGGCCAGTCTACACAGGAGTTGAGCTCACGCAGCCTTTGCTGTTTTCCCCAGGTCAGTGCCGTTCCTTTGGAGCTTTAGGGGTCTCTAACTCCTTTGCTGTGTCCTTTGATTTGAAAGCCCAGGTTTTAGCCTCTCTGTGCTGATCCCATTCCTATGACTAGGTCCAGCCTGGGGCCAAAGTGGAGCAGGGATTTCCCTCATGCTCTTTGGACTAGAGCAGCCGTTTTCCAGTTCCTCTCGTCAGAATGACGGGTTCTGTGGGAGTCGTGTCTGCAGGGCTGCAGCTTGCAGGAGTTTCTCTGCCCAGGAGGAGAGGGAAGGGGGCTTCTCTTGGGAGATTCTAATGTTCATCTCTAATGTGTGGTTCTGATAGACCACCCCAGACTAGGCTCAGCAGTGGACTAGGCCCAGCAACGGGAGGGGAGAACCCAGGAAAAACCCGTCACACCGGTCCTTGTTCCGGCTGTGGTCTGCCTGTTCTGTGTTACATATGGGTGACTTGCTGTAGGACTGAGATAGTTGCTCTGTTGGGTCCACAGTCACAACCCCTAGGAGAGACAGGGTGGAGGAGCCCGCGGAGACCTCTGTGGCCAGTTTAGTCATCAGAGGTCACCCAAGACCCACTCTGAATTCTCATTTTGTGTTGCCGTGGACATGGCTCAGAAAGGGGGCAACAAACAGTGCCCATTTCCCAGCACCCATGAACACAGCCCGGGTGCACTGCAGACACAGGCCTGGCAGAAACAGATTACAAACGACTGCTTCACCCTGCTGGAAGAGAGTCTCGCAGGGTGTGACAAAGTTGTTTTATGCCAATATGAACTGTTTTAAATTAGGGGATCAGTGTAAGGAACAAAACACTCCATTATGAACTCTCTGTCCGTGAACATCATTTAGCTCCCAAAGGCCTCTGTCATTTTCAGCATGATTTCTTCCCTCTGCTGCCCTGGTGAGTGCTGATAATGTCCTCACAATTCCAGACATTAGCAATCCACACCCGATTTTCAGGGGCTGAAAGATCAAAGTGTTCCTGTACTTGAATACCAAGTACGTCTTCAGAAGAGCTGGTTTCTCTTTTTTTTTTTTTTGAGACGGAGTCTCGCTCTGTCGCCCAGGCTGGAGTGCAGTGGCGCCATCTCCACTCACTGCAAGTTCTGCCTCCCGGGTTCACGCCATTCTCCTGCCTCAGCCTCCCGAGTAGCTGGGACTACAGGCACCATCACCGCGCCCGGCTAATTGTTTGTATTTTTAGTAGAGACGGGGTTTCATCGTGTTTGCCAGGATGGTCTCGATCTCCTGAACTCGTGATCCGCCTGCCTCGGCCTCCCAAAGTGCTGGGATTACAGGCGTGAGCCACCACGCCCGGCCACGAGCTGCTTTTTCACTTCCTGAGAAAATGTACCTCAAGGTGCTTTGCAGTGATCTTCATCCTCAGGTTGGAGAGAAAGTCTGCAGAAGAAACAGTGACAGCCACGATCTCCAGGTAACTTTAAAACTCCGACATCATAGATAAATCATCAAGACCCTGTTACCACTGCCCGTAACACGGCGCCTTTTCCGCCTGCACACTCAACACGCCGTCCCGCTGGTGGGGCCTACACTGCTGGTCTTCAGTGCAGCTCCCTGGTGAGTTCTTCCAATGTGCTAGGCCTCCAGTGTGCTCAGAAGAGAGCATGAAGTTAAAAAGAAAAGTCTAGCAAAATGAAAATGATACTCTGCATTCCATTAAAATTAATAAAAATATTTTATTGAATTTCAGGAACTTGGTACTCTTAAAATTTCAAATCTTTGCACATAAATCACCACTATACTTTCTAGAATAGTGGACGTTAGGACTAAGATTGTCACTTATCTCCTTGTGTCACACAGCACAGAAACCGCAAGTCCTGACACTGCCCGCATCCCCCTTCTGGCCACGATGACCAGCTACTGTTATTCTAGCAGAGGACAGTGACGGAAGTGGGCAGACTGACTGAAGGGCCATGATGACCAACTACTGTTATTCTAGGAGGACACTGACGGAAGTGGGTAGACGACTGAAGGAGATCAGCTGTCCACAGTGCACTCTACTGAAGCGAGAGGAGCAACCCGAGGACCTGCCGCACACACTCCGAGCGCACCACGTGACGTGGGTCATGCGGGAGTTCCCTTTTGTTGTCTTGTTTGGTTCAGGGCAAAGCTACTGAAATTGTTTCTAGTCCCTGAGGAGCTCAGAAGTTGGGCAAAGGTCAAAGAGACTTCCTGAAAATAAGACACTGAGGAACACAGTGGAGAGCTGGGAGTTCACAGCAACGCAGCTGGGGATGACGCCGGACCTCTCCGGAAGCTGCCGCAGCTCCAGCACCAGAGGCCACAGCAGCTCAGTAACCCTTGCCGTGCTCGAGTTCCTGGAGGTTCAGAGCTAAGTTCCAGATTCAGAAACAGTGCCTTAAAGACTGGCAAGAAAACCCGCGCTGTGGCAGTCTGCTCATCTATGGTTTTGTTACTGCTCTCGCCTCGATATTCCTAAATTCCTACGTACCAATGAAAAAGCCAAGCGAGCGTGGCAGTGAGGAGGAGACAGGAGCGTCTTCCCATCTGTGACAGGCACACTTCAGTCTGGCCTCAAGGTGCAGAATGGTGCCTACAGCAAAACAAAACAAAAAAAACCCTCCTCCGTTCTTTACCATTTGACAGTTGGGCGTTTTCCTTACCTGTGATCCCAGGAGAAACAGATCCAGACCTGTCAAGTCAAGTCTACGTTCCAGGATCAGAAGTAACTAGTTTATGGACTGAGCTCACATGGGAAAGTCCACCCCGACTCCTGGATAGTAACATACACAGCTGCGTAAAAACGTCTCCAAGGGGACATACGATGCATTTGCTTGATGTCCACGCCAAGCTCCCCGGTGACCTAGCTGTTCCTTGACTCAGAGCTCGAGAGCTGGTCTCCTGTCAGAGAACCCCGTCGGCTGTGACCTACAGAGCTGCAGCCCTCTGTGGAGGGACCTGACTCCACACACAGGATACAGCAGAATCCTAATGATCTTACAAACTGCAAACCTTCTGAGTAAGACAAAAATATACATTCCAAGGTATCTGTAAAGTGCTTGGAAGATGCAGACAGCTGCACCGAGGGGCTCTCTGATCCATCCACACGCTGCGATTTGCTGCGGTCACACACATGGTCTCAGTCACGTGACGGTTTCGCTTTTATTTCTTACATGGCTGAGTTATCATCCAGCTAGTGTGCAGTGATTTCATGCCTTTCAATGTTTGTCACCACAGTGACACTGCTACAGCCCCACGCTGAGGGCCGACACAACTCACGGAACAGATTCACCATATTTGGTCTTTATGTAAATAATAAATGGTTTAAAATTGCCTAAAGATACCATTCTGAGCCATTTCATCCCAATTTCATCCCACCACGAAAATACAGGTTTTTTCCTCTCTAAAAAAAAAAAAATTAAATACCAAAATAACTACATTTAAATAAATAATGTTACAATGATGACATTAAAAAGCTCAGCATCAGGCTGAGGCCGCGGCCCTCGGCCGGCACACTCGGGAAGGGCGAGCGGTTTCTTCCTGAGGAGCCGGGCGAGGAGGTGCGGGCACCTCCCACTCATTCCCTCACCCCCCTCCTCCCCTCATTTTCTGTAGAGGAGTCAGCCTCAGGATCGGGTTCAGTTCTGAAGGGTCAGGGAGGTTTCCTACCACAAAACAGGAAATGCCCCGGACGTCCCCTGCAGGACGTGGCTCGGACCCCGCTCCACCATGGCGGCCGCTCACCGAAGGTGGGGAGTGCACAGCGGGTCAGAGGGCGCCCAGAGCCGGGGGTGACACCCCAAATACAAACATACCACGGAGAGACCTGGGATCTGAGTTTCAAAAGGGCCTGTGATAAAAGACTGAATCTTTTTTTCCAAATTAAGTAGAAATGGTTCTGTCGTTTTAAACATACACAATACTTAGGAGACTTATTTTACTTAGAGTGGAAAATTTTGCCAGGGACAAAGTCAACACAAAGAAACAAACAACAAAAAGTCGCCAGAAAGAGAACAGTTAAGTGCAGCTCGGTGAGTCCCGGCAGTTCCTTCCCGGCACCAGCTCGTCCCTGGGTTCTCAGGGTTCCATGTGGCCACAATGTCCGTCCACCTGTCCATGCGAGCCACCCGCTGAAATGGAGGTGGATAAAATTCATCAGGCAGCTGCTGTAACACGGAAATGTGCAGATGCCAAAGTAGCTTCATCTGAACTTTAACAAGACAGACAAAAGGAAATCATTCCATAGGCTGGAAACAAAAACAAAACTACGCTGTTTTTTCCCAAATGAAATCCACGGAAAGGGCCTGTGTGATTCCGAAAGTCTGAGGAGAAATGGAGTGATGTGAAATGCCCAAGACCCCATTATTTTGTAAAGAAAGGACATCTCAAAATACTCTAATTCCACACGTCTCCGCTGCCTGGTGGATCCTGAGGGCCCAGTCCTGGGAGAGCCACTCACAGCAGGTGCTGACTATGCCGTCCTCACACAGTGCTGCCCGGTCCTCGGGGGAGGACAGTTTCACTTGTAGGGAAGAGCGGAGCCCACAGGCAGCCCAGCAGGTACTCAGTGGCGACTCTCCCAAATCAGGTTTTGTTGTGTGTGGATTTTGCTCAAGTGTGACTTCTGTCTTTACATTAAGGAGTGTTAAGGCCACCTGGGTTTTGTGTTTTCAGTGCTGGGAGGTGAAGTCCAACCACAGGGCCCTGCACCCCGAGTGCTGGCGGGAGGCCACGTCTCCTTTTGGCACCACAAAGTTGATATTGTTAAAGAAAAGCTCTCCCAGCCGCTAGTTCTGGACACCCTTTTCCCTTACGGCTGCCGGGGGTGCGTCCACACTCAGGGCAATGACAATGCTCTCGCCGTCTTCTGTCTTGACCCGCTTCAGCTCGGGCTGCTCCGGCGGGTCACCACTGTGCCGCTTTGTGGGCAGGGAGGCCGAGGCGGATGCGTGTGTTGCCAACATGTGCAAAGGACTCGCTGCTGCTGAAATGACACGAAGGAGTCAGAACCCCATGGTCTCAGATGAACCCTTGCCCTCTAAGGGTCCTGGTACTCCCAGGCCTGCTGAGGCTCCCACAAGCCCCCAGGGACTGGCCCACGGTGGCCAAGGGCACAGGAGCCTGGGCTGGGCCCTTGGGATCCCAAAAAACTGCAGCAGGTTAACTGCCTGATTAGGGGACGTTTTTATTAACGGCTGGCATCATCTTTGTTATATCCTATAAACAGGCAATTTTGATGTCACTGCTGGGGGAGAAAGGCTGAGTCCAGTAATGGTTGGGGCAGACAGCCCTGCTGGCTCTGCGAAGGAGTGGCTGCCGCTGCTCTCCCTCACGCAGAGGCCCTGCCCTTGCCCACCACCCACATGAGATGCTCCTGGACCGTTTCCACACAGAAAGGAGCAGGGCTGCACCTGTACCATAGGAGAGAAGCACCACAGTTTCTCATGAGTTAATTCCAAAGGCCAAGCTTCCAACTGACATGCGATGGGTAATGTTACGTGCCAGCCTGGCTGAGCCATAGTGCCCAGATTTCAGTCAACCATTACTCTGGAGGTTTCTGTATAGTTACTTCTTTAGATGAGATTAACGTTTAAATCAGTCAGCTCTGAGTAAATCAGCTGACTGCCATGAGTGGGCCTCATCCAATCAGGTGAAGGACTAAGAAAAGACTGAAGTCCTCTGAGGGGAACACTCTGCCCTGGATGGTCTCTGGACTCTTGAAAATCCAGCACCGACCCCCCAAGCACCGGCCCCCCCCAACACTGACCCCCCCCAACACCGACCCCCCCCCCAGCACCGACTCTTTTCCTGGGTCGGATCCGCAGATGCTGAGCTTGGCAGGTCCACAGCAGAGTGGGCAGATCCCACAGACTCTACACGACTCCACGCCGCCCCCTGGGCTGTTTCTCTGGGGCACTCTCATCCCCCAAGTGCCAACAGGACCCCACCGCCTCCAGCTTCCGGCACAGGCCAGTCTCCTCCGTGTGGGCGGCAGCATTTCTGGAAGGCGCCATCACCTCCCCGGAGGGCACGTCTCAGGGGGCCCCGAGATGCTCTGGGAAGCAGGCCCCAGCCCCAGGCTGTGCACACACCGTTCACTGCACTTCTCTAACCTCAGACCAACTCGGAGCACCCAGGATGGGAGCACAAACACACCCCCGGGGGGCCCCAACGCAGCTGTACAGCAGCCCCTCAGGCTGTCCCGGGAGGCTCAGAGCAGACAGGCCTACCAGGCAGTACCTGAACCCAACCACAAACGCAGCACACACGGTGCACTCTGCCCTGGTGCCCAGAGGTGTGGGGGGGGGAACTCGCCCACCTGTCTATCAAGGGCCAGCCCCCTCAGACCACAGGCACTGGCGTGGGCAACACCTGCCTCCTACTGCAGGGATGCTGGCTGGTCAGGGACCGACCCCCGCCCTCAGCTCTTCCCCAGCAGAGCGGATGTGAGCTCAGCCAGATGCATGGTCAGCTCCTCGTGGGTGGGGAACACACATGGCCCGGTAGCCGGGGCAGCCACAAAGAGCGGGAGTCAACACTGGGCTCCGAAGAGAGTCAAGCAGCAAACAGGGACCCAGTGGCATCGGGTCTCGGCGGTCAGAGCCCCATTCTGGAATTCGGGACATGGCCCTGAGGTCACAGACGTGCGCTGCCTGGAAGCCGAACTCCTGTCAACAGTGTGGATGTGTGACTTTCTTGGGTTCCCCTCTCCTTTCCACCCCTGAGCAACAGAAATAGCAGAGGATGAATTTACACATAAAAGATGACCAAGAGGCCAGATGCGGTGGCTCACACCTGTAATCCCAGCACTTTGGGAGGCTGAGGCGGGTGGATCACCTGAGGTTAGGAGTTCAAGACTAGTCTCGAACTGGCCAGCACGGTGAAATGCCATCTCTCCTAAAAATACAAAAACATGGCCGGGCACGGCGGCTCACGCCTGTAATCCCAGCACTTTGGGAGGCTGAGGTGGGCAGGTTATGAGGTCAGGAGATGGAGACCATCCTGGCTAACATGGTGAAACCCCGTCTCTACTAAAGAATACAAAAAAATTAGCTGGGTGTGGTGGCGGCGCCTGTAGTCCCAGCTACTCGGGAGGCTGAGGCAGGAGAATGGCGTGAACCCGGGAGGCGGAGGTTGCGGTGAGCCAAGATGGTGCCACTGCACTCCAGCCTGGGCGACAGAGCGAGACTCCGTCTCAAAAAAAAAAAAAAAATACAAAAACATTAGCTGGGCCTATAGTCCCAACTACTCAGAAGCCTAAGGCAGGAGAATTGCTTGAACCCAGGAGGCGGAGCTTGCAGTGAACCAAGATCGTGCCATTGCACTCCAGCCTGGGTGACAAAGAAACTCGGTCTCAAAAAAAAAAAAAAAAAAAAAAAAAAACAAGCAGCTGCTCAGCTTCCAGAAAGCGCGGCGGCCGCACAGCAGGAGGCTGGGCTGAGGAAGAGGCTTGGAGCCCACCAGAGGGCAGGGGAGGCTCCAGGCCTGGGGGAGGCACCGGAGGCCGCTGAGCCCACCCATGTGACCCAGAGGAGCCGCGCTGACTCGGCAGCCTCTCAGGGAGACCCCCACATTCCCTGACGTTGGTTTCCTGGCGCCTCACGGCAGGGTGGCCCCCACAGAGAGGCACACACGCACCCAGATGCAAGTCACAGCCAGTGTCTGACAAGCACCAATACCCTGAAAGAGACGAGGTCACTGCTGTGGTGTGGGCATTTGTCTCTTGAAACGCGTGCTGCAACTCACTTGCCCACGCAGCCTAATTAAGAGGTGGCATCTGCAGAAGGTGACCTGACCATGAAGGCTTTGTCCTCACTAATAGCTTAATGCTGTCACCAAGGGACAGGTTCACGATTCCAGAAGTGAGTTCATTGTGAAAGGGTGAATACGCCTTGGCCCCACCACCACGTGGGCGTACAGGAAGACGGCCTGTGCCAGCCTCCAGAACTGCAAGCCAGTCCGTTTCCGCCCACGATAAATTACTCCATCTTGGGTGTTTTGTTACAGCAGCACAACACAACTGAGTCACCCCACAGAGAGCCTCACCCTCACCAGGACTCAGGGTGACTGAATGACCCAGAGAATCTAAGTGGCGTAGGCCACGCACAGTGGCCCATGCCTACAATCCCAAGGGAGGCCGAGGCAGGCAGGTCCCTTGAGGCCAGGAGGTTGAGACCAGCCTGGACAATACAGCAAGACCCCATCTCTATAAAAAATAAATAACGTTTGGCTGGGCGCGGTGGCTCAAGCCTGTAATCCCAGCACTTTGGGAGGCCGAGACGGGCGGATCACGAGGTCAGGAGATCGAGACCATCCTGGCTAACACAGTGAAACCCCGTCTCTACTAAAAAAAATACAAAAAACTAGCCAGGCGAGGTGGCGGGCGCCTGTAGTCCTAGCTACTTGGGAGGCTAAGGCAGGAGAATGGTGTGAACCCGGGAGGCGGAGCTTGCAGTGAGCTGAGATCCGGCCACTGCACTACAGCCTGGGCGACAGAGCCAGACTCCGTCTCAAAAAATAAATAAATAAATAAAAATAAATAAATAAATAAATAAATAACGTTTAACAAGACATAAAACTAGAAATGACAGCCAGACAGGAGGACTAAGTTTAGTGGTCTGCAGCACTGCGAGGCGATGAGAGTCAACACTAGAGTTTCAAACGGCCAGGATACCGAAGGTCCCAACACTTAGAAACGGTAAACGAGATGATGGCTGTGCTGATTACCAGGAGCCGGACGCTTCCAAACGTCGCCGCGCCCTGCACACGTGCACAATTATTCTATCTCAATCAGAGCACAGCAGTGAGAGGCCTGGAGTGAAAAGAAACTGGGCGGCCGGGCGCAGTGGTTCACGCCTGTAATCCCAGCACTTTGGGAGGCCAAGGCGGGCGGATCACCTGAGGTCAGGAGTTTGAGACCAGCCTGGCCAACATGGTGAAACTCCATCTCTACTAAAAATACAAAATTACCCGGGCGTGGTGGTGGCGCCCGTAATCTCAGCTACTCGGGAGGCTGAGGCAGGAGAATCCCTTGAACCCAGGAGGCGGAGGCTGCAGTGAGCCGAGATCACGCCACTGCACTCCAGCCTGGGCAACAAGAGCAAAACTCCATCTCAAAAAAAAAAAAAGAAAAAAGAAATGGTGACACTTAAATACTCTCATCCATCCAGCCCTGCCCTCAGAGAGCCTCTGTCGCGAGGTGCCCCACCACATGGGGACCCCACATGAACCCCTGTAACCCAGCAGCAGGGCTGTGCTAACATGCCCGGCCCTGAAGACAGAGGTCTCAGCAGAGGTGCTGAGGAAGGTGGAGAACACGTAAGGAAGGCTACAGGCGGCAGAGCCCTGGAGGCGCCGGAGCTGGCGAGGGAGCGGCCATTAGCCCTGCAGCACCGTGGTGGGCTGACCACAAGAGAGGGGCGGAGAAGGAACGCGCACGCGAGCTGGGCAGATGCTCCTAATGAGGCCCCCACGTGCTCTCTTGGGAAGGCACTGAGCTCTGTTAATCTAAACAAGCTAAACAAGGCAGAAGGCTCCATCCCGAAAGCTCTGCAAACTCGGGTCTGCACTGAGGACCACACAGTGCCAGAAAGGACCATCCTGGACAAGGAGCGTGATGTATGAGCACCCTGGGCCCACGTGAGCTGCGTGGACATAGGCGTGGCCCAGGGAGTCATGGCTTAGGACATGGCGCCTGGAGACGACCCTGCCCCTGAGCACACACAGAGGCGCAGCCGTCTTCACCAGCCCCTGCCCCTCACCGGCTGAACTCTATCTAGACAGGCTTGCTCTGTGTTCCGTGAGAGCTCTGAGCACAAGGAGCTCTTGCCACGCCTGACAACCCCAGGGACTTTAATTTGTACGCATCACCTTAACAAGCCCAGGAGGACTCAGGAATTTCCATGAAATGGAACCCGAAGTAGCTGAGAAGATGGGAGGGGGTGGTCCGTGGAATAAAACAAACATGGAATCAAGCAGATGGGCAGAGATCAAAGGAAGAGGGGCTCTGCCAACGCTGCCACACACACTGGATTCAACACCGTCCCAATCCAGACGCCAGCAGGCTTGGTGTAGAATTCTACAGTTCACATGGAAATGCCAAGGACCTAGAATGGCTGAAGCGATTTTTAAAAAGAACAAAGTTGGAGGAGCAACACCTGAGTGGGAGACTTGATGAGGCTGCAGGAGTCGGACGGGGGCCCTGCCACACAGACTGACTGCAGAAAGTGCGCCTGGAAACAGCCCCCACGTGTGCACAGTCTCGGGGTGTGACGAGGGCACCAGGGCAGAAAAGTGCTCCTGGAAATAGCCCCCACGTGTATGCACAGTCCCGGGGTGTGACGAGGGCACCAGGTCACCTGGTGGGGCAGGCACGTCCTGACGCCACCTCTGAGGCTCCCCCTACACGAAGCATGGAAAACACAGCAGGAACAGTAAGAGAACAAACAGCCACCAAGAATCTGGGCAAGGAACGTGTCCCAGAATTAAGGCATCGGTGAACAGCTGCCCTACTAACGAGAAAGAACAAGAAGGAACAAAGGACTCAGGCTACTGAAGGCTACGCAGGAACTGACCTGCAGTTGGTGTGAGCTGGGCAAACCCTGTGGCCACCTCAGATGTGCCTCCCAGCCATCACGGTCAGAGTCGATGGCCCCAGGTGTGGCGTGGACCACGGCGTGTGGCCTCAACCAACTTTTAATGTGTCTACAAAAAATGTGTAGACACCCAGGGCCACTGGGGTGGGCCGCAGGTGCAGACACACAGCGTCACTCTGGTTTCAAGTGGCCTTTCTCCTACGCTGACTCAGAACAGCGTCCAAGCTGTAGGTATCTCTGGACAACCTTCCACCTGTCCCTTCCCGTCCCAGGTTCCGGGATGCCGGAATAGGTTTTGCTCTTGTCTCCAGAAGCACCTGCTGGTCTGTCTGGGTGGGGCCTGCTGTGTCAACTGAGGCAACTCCAGTCTGAGCTGGCACACGGGGTCCCTCTGAGGCCAAGGGGCCCTGGGGAGAGGACCCCAAGTCACAGGAGCCAGGTGCTCTTTTAGGGCCCAGGGACAGTGACACAGGCTTAGTAACAGGGACCGACCCCACGTTACAGCTTTCAACAAAGAATAACCATGGCCACATGGACAGCACTCTCTCCTCCAGCTCACACACAAGGAGAAGGCTGGGCGCGGTGGCTCACACCTGTAGTCCCAGCATTTTGGGAGGCAGAGGCGGGAGAATCACTTAAGCCCAGGAGTTCAAGGCTGCAGTGAGCTATGATCACACCAAAGCACTCCATCCTGGGTGACAGACCCTTTCTCAAAAAACAGAAAAGACAAGCTGTAGAACCTGAAAACCAGGCAAGACAGGCCCCTCACCTTGTGACACCTCCACTATTACCTGTCACAAGGAAAGGACGACCTAATGGGAATGTGTTTATAGATCTATATAAAGTCTTAGAGAAATAAGCAAATTCCCCTGCCCCATGGCACACCGAACTGTTGCATCCCATGTTGCCCCCGTGGTTAGAACTCACGTATCCACAGAATGCTGTCAAAGACGACGTGTGCTGGCTTGAGTTTCTATTCCTCCATTTACTTATTTTTTGGACAGGGTCTCACCCTGTCTCCTAGGCCGGAGTATAGCGGCACGATCACGGTTCACTGCAGCCTCAACCTCCCAGACTGACGATCTCCCTGCCTCAGCCTTTCGGTGGCTGGGACTACAGGTGCCACCTCCACAGCCCCTTCTGTGATTTTTTGTAGACACAGAGATTCACCATGTTGTCCACGCTGGTCTTGAACTCCTGGGCACAAGCAATCCACCCACCCTGGTCTCCCAAAGTGCTGGGATTATAGGCGTGAGCCACCGTGCCCGGCTGTTTCTATTCCTTTAGGGGAAGAACTAAGTTCCTCTGCAAGTCTATCTACAGAGACGTTCAGGATTTGTGGCAAAGCAGCCAGCGGGCTCAGCTGCCGCCTACTCCAATCTCCAGACGCTCTGCTCTCAAGGGGACATTCTCCACCCTGAGGGTCCTCAGTGATTCGGAAGGTGGCTTTTGGAAAGAAGATCGCAGAGATGCATTCACATTTGTGGCCTTCCATGCACACAAATTCTCCCCACATAAATTCCAGTATTTTCAAACTGAAGTGTCTGGAGCATTTCCTAGCCATCAACTTTTACCCCACAGGCAGCCTAGGTCGTAACACTTGACAACACCCCAGTTGTGGGCTGTGTGGGTACTGCAGGCAGCAAGCCCCTCCGAGACCTCCTGGAAGCCTCAGAAGACCCTCTGCTGTGGACGGAGATGCTGGAGCAGCTCAGACATGAGGGCCGCTACTGCCACCGCCACGGCGATGATGGGTGCGGCTCCCGCAGAACACAGGCCCTGACCGAGGCCTCACCCTCCTCGTCCGCATGGCCTGATCCCGCTGCTCTGGGACTCTGAACCCGCAGTGGCGCAGCGGCTGCTCTGCCTGGAAAGGCTCCGCTTTGATGCTGGCTGTGAAAGGTGTCCAGGGGCCCTCAGGCATCATTCATTTTACGTGCTTACAGTGCAACACCATCATCACTGTGGGACCAGCCAGGGACACCCACGTCATCAAATCCTCACCCCAAATCTGGCTGCCAGATCCCCACCGAGGCGCGCGTGAACCTGGCGGCCACAAGGGGCCCGCAGCCTCAGCCTGGCTCCCCCGCTGTGTCCTGCTCCGTGCTCATGCACTGCTCCCTCCCCAAGGGTCCTTGTGGGGGACACAGGACCGCAATTCCTCTGTGGGGCCGGGATCCAGAAGGCTCTGAAGGCCCACACTCTCCCAGATATGTGGCCTGCGGGTGTGGGGCTACAGCTGTCTGGCCAGCCGTCACTGGCAGAGGCACCCGCACAGCACGCACTGACCAGGGCTGGTCACTCCGGGGCACGCGGGGCTTCATCTATCTTCCTCTGTGCCTATCGCTCTCCTTTCCTTCCTTCCTCTTTCCCTCCCTCCCTCCTTTCTTCCTTCCTTCCTTCCAGAAACTGCTGCGCACCCTTTCAGAATAAGAGCCCGTGCCCGGTACAGGGAGACCCTCACAGGGTCCGCCTCTGCCAGCGCGAATTGGGCATTTTGCTCTCACTGCGAAGTGTGCGCCCTCATGCAGGGGGCCACAGCTGAGACGCAGAGAACCCTGGCCAGCTTGAGGAGATGCCCCAGGGGAACACTGGAGTCAACAAATGCTATTTGAGGACCCCATAACTGCTACACAATGAAGAGCAGAGTTAGGCAGGAGGGAGCAAACTATCAAAGAAGAGAAAGGCAGGGCCCGAGGAGAACGCTGCAGGGGGAAGCAGCAGGGCCCAGGCTTCCCAGCAGGGCGGGTCAGGCAGGCCTGGCCAGACAGGGAGTGGCCCCGTGAAGGGCCTCAGGAGGTTCCTCCACTGTGTGAGGCTTGAGCTGTGGCAACACCTTCCGTTGACAGTGATCTGTGAACCCTTAAGCTGACAGAAAGAAAACAAAAGGACACATGTGTGAGCCCTGTGAAGGACCAGGACAGTCAAGAGGCCGAAGGAGTCAATGTGTGAGCCAAGAGACGCTCCATGACCACAGCTCAGCCCAGGCCACACCGAACTGGCGGGGCCCTGGCCAAACACAGCTCAGCCCTGAACTCCCAAATCAAAACGACAACGCTGGCTGGGCATGCTGGCTCGCGCCTGTAATCCCAGCACTTTGGGAGGCCAAGGCTGGAGGATCACGGGCGTCCAGGAGTCTGAAACCAGCCTAGGCAACATAATGAGACCCTGTCTCTACAAAAAATTAGCTGGGTGTGGTGTTGCACACCTGTAGTTCCAGCTACTCGGGAGGCTGAGGCAGGAGGATAGCTTGAGACCAGTAGGTCAAGGCTGCAGTGAGTCGAGATCTCGGCACTGCACTCCAGCCTGGGTGATAGAGCAAGACAATATCTCAAAACAACAGCAGCAAAGATGAAGTCGTTTACAAAAACACAATCCTAATTGTGCCAGTAAACCAGAAACAGCGTCTGCAGCCCAGAGACAGGAGATTAGCCTTGGAAACAGGAAGCAGAAGGGCCTGCGGTGTGGATGGCGGCACCCGCAGCCCTGAGGCAGGGGTCTCCCAAAGCGAGCTCTGAGGGTGCTGGGACATAGCACGTGTGATGGGAGGAAGAGCATCTGGATGAGCTTGGGCGCCGGGACTCTTCCCACATCTCCCTGCCAGGGAGACTTGGGAGCATTTCCAGAAAATGCCAGGCTTTCCTTTCCATGTATTCAAAGAGGGGAGACCTCAAGCCCTCCCCACGCTCTGGAACAAGCTCGAGCAGCTCCTGGGTGCCAGGCACATTTCTGGGGCTTCCCTTCCCGTAAGAGGAAGCCTCCCAGCTTCCATCTCCTCCAGGCCTTCTCCATGGGGCGGACAACGTGATGCACCACAGCTCTGCACAGGGTTTGGGGCCCCTGGAGCAGAGCAGGGGACACAGGAGCACTGGCAGGTGGGCAGGATGTGGACGACGGTGACAACGGGACCAGGGACCACCCTGGTGAACCTGACAGGTCTGGGACGGGCTCGCCTGTGTTTGAATGAGGCCTCCGTGGAGACCCCTAAGAAAGCAAAAATGAGGGCACGCTCCAGCTGGAGTGACAACCCCAGAGTCACCTTCCAGGAAGACACGGGCAGCTCACGCCCTGTGCCCGCCCATGGAACTCACTTATCATCCCACCAAGCCACTGCTGTCCTGCAAGGCCAGGGCTACAGCCCATAGCCGGACCATCCTGACCCCTCGTCCTGTTAGTCCCACCTCCCATCTGGCAGCACCATCTTCACAACACAGGCAGAGGCCAAGCCCTGAGCCCCGGTTCCCACAGCAGCTGGTGGCAGAGGCAACACCGGCTCAGGCTGCCCTTGGGACCGGGGTGAGCACGGAACCCCCTTAGGGCAGGCGACCTGGCCTCAGCCTCTCTGCCCGTGGTGGTGACCCCTCTGGTGCCCCTGGGGGAGTCTCAGGCAGCCTGTGCAGTTCCTCCCTGCACGTGACAGTCTAACCCCATGCTTAGGTCAGAAAACTTGGCCACATCCACATAATCCTTCAGTAAAAATACTAAATTTACCTTGGGGTACTATATTACCCACGATACAGTATCACCATAATTGCTTAATACAGTAGGAACCCAAAAGCTTCATGTGACTGGCAGCTCTACTGCAGTATTCGTTTTTTGCAGTGGTCTGGATCCAACCCTGCAGTGTCTCTGAGGTGCACCCACATGCCTGAAAGGGCCTGAAATCTCTACATATGCATAAAGAACTACAAATGTCACAACAAAAAGACAAACAGCCCAATTAAATGATGGGCAAAGGATTTGAAAAAACATTTCTTCGAAGAAGAAATACAACCAACCATAAAGTACATGAAAAGATGTTCTGGCTGGAGGCGGCGGCTCATCCTGTAATCTCAGCACTTTGGGAGGCTGAGGTGGGCAGACTGCTTGAGCCCAGGAGCTCGAGACCAGACTGCGCAACATGGCGAGACACTACCTCTTACAAAACAGAAAAACAAAAACACCGCAGAGGCCAAAGCCACGGCCCCCCATGCCGGCTGTTCGGCATCCAGGCTGGAGCTGACCTGTCTTAAGGAAAAGCATTTCCAGAATCTCCACTTCGTCGTGAAGTCTTTCTTAAAGCCCATCTGCCACCTCCTCTCCCTCAACAGCCTCTCTCATCTGCTCAATTGGGCACTGGCTTTGGGGAGGAAAACTCTCGATGGAGTATGAAAGCAGTAATACAAAATACTGGGGCCAGCTGGGCGTGGTGCTCACACCTGTGATCCCAGCACTTTGAGAGGCCAAGGTGGGAGGACTGTGTGAAACCAAGAGTTTGAGTCCAGCCTGGGCAACAGAGTGAGACTGCATTAAAAAATGTAAAAATTTAGCCAGGTGTGGTGCCACATGCCTGTAGTCCCAGTTACTTAGGAGGCTGCTGTGGGAGGACTGCTTGAGCACAGGAGGCTGCATGAAGCGCGATCACGCCACTGCACTCCAGCCTTGGTGAGAGTGAGATCTTGCCTAAAAAATAACAAAAACAACAACAACAACAACAACAACAACAAAACGCCGGGCGCAGTGGCTCACGCCTGTAATCCCAGCACTTGGGAGGATCATAAGGTGGGTGGATCACAAGGTCAGGAGTTCAAGAGACCAGCCTGGCCAACATGGTGAAATCCCGTCTCTACTAAAAATACAAAAAAAATTAGCCCAGCGCGGTGGCGCACGCCTGTAATCCCAGCTACTCGGGAGGCTGAGGCAGGAGAATTGCTTGAACCCGGGCAGCAGAGGTTGCAATGAGCCGAGATCGTGCCACTGCACTCCAGTCTGGGCAACAAAGGAAGACTCCATCTCAAAAAAAAGAAAAAGGAAAGGAAAGGAAAAGAAAAAAGTCGTGCTAGGAACCCAAATTATGATTTCCTGAAAAAATCCTTTCTCGAACAGAGTTGTTTCTTAGTCAAAGGTTTCAACCAAATCAACGGAGAACCATTCCCAATAACAGATCATTTAAAACGTTTTTGTTCAAAGATCACTGACACCGGGTACGGTGGCTCACGCCTGTAATCCCAGCACTTTGGGAGGCCTAAGCGGGCAGATCACGAGGTCAGGAGATCGAGACCATCCTGGCTAACACGGTGAAACCCCGTCTCTATTAAAAATACAAAAAATTAGCCGGGCGTGGTGGCGGGCACCGGTAGTCCCAGCTACTCAGGAGGCTGAGGCAGGAGAATGGCGTGAACCCGGGAGGTGGAGCTCTCAGTGAGCCAAAATTGTGCCACTGCCTCCAGTGTGGGCAACAAAGCAAGACGCCGTCTCAAAAAAAAAAAAGAAAGAAAAAAAAATCACTGACAAGACCTTTTATTTTTTTGAGATGGAGTCTCGCTCTGTCTGCACCCCAGACTGTAGTGCAGTGGTGTTACCTCCGCTCACTGCAACCTTCATCTCCCAGGTTCAAGTGATTCTCCTGCCTCAGCCTCCGGAGTACCAGGGATTACAAGTGCCCGCCACCACACCCAGCTATCTTTGTAGTTGGCCAGGCTGGTCTCCAACTCCTGACCTCAGGTGATCCACCCGCCTCGGCCTCCCAAAGTGCTGGGATTACAGGCGTGAACCACCGCGCCCAGCCAAGATCACTTATCTGGAAGGAGCTTCCGTGCTCCTTCTGTCCTCCCCTTCCTGAGTGGAAACAGGCCCTCGGTGCTGACACTAGGACTGGGCAACCATCAGTGAATACAGAACGAATCAGGTGGTTTCCTTTAAAGCTAAATACACTATAAGAAAGACATCTTCGGTAACATTTTAATTTTTGGTTTTATAAGAGTTTGTTATATTTTTGGTTTTTATCAATTCTGTTATTCATAGACAAATTAAACTTTAATATTTATATCTACATTTTACTGCTGCAGAGAAAATATATGACTAATAAATAACATTTAAGCCTAAAGGGCCGGGCGCGGTGGCTCACGCCTGTAATCCCAGCACTTTGGGAGGCTAAGGCAGGCTGATCACGAGGTCAGGAGATCGAGACCATCCTGGCTAACACGGTAAAACCCCGTCTCTACTAAAAATACAAAAAATTAGCCAGGTCCAGTGGCGGGCGCCTGTAGTCCCAGCTACTCGGGAGGCTGAGGCAGAAGAATGGCGTGAACCCAGGAGGCAGAGCTTGCAGTGAGCCAAGATCACGCCACTGCACTCCAGCCTGGTGGACAGAGCGAGACTCCGTCTCAAAACAAAAAAACAAAAAAAAATTTAAGCCTAAAGTACGTGACTCGTACAAAGCCTGTGGGGGAACATGAGATGGAAAGACCAGGCCCCGGACGAGGGAGGATCTGGGCCACTCCTGCCTGTGTGTCCACGTGCAGGTGAGGGGACAACTCACGATGTCTGTATTTGGAGTCCAGCAGTGCACTGAAAATAATCCCATAAAAGCTTTATTTTAAAACATCAATATTTTCAATAGTGAAAAATTATTTCGGATAACTTAAAAACACAAAAGGGATACAGTTTTTTTTTGTTGTTGAGATGGAGTCTCGCACGGTCGCCTGGGCTGGAGTGCAGTGGCGCGACCCCGTCTCACTGGAACCTCCACCCTCAGGTTCAAGCGATTCTCCTGCTTCAGCCTCCCAAGAAGCTAGAACTACAGGCACCCGCCACCGTGCCCAGCTAATGTTTTGTCTTTTTTTTAGTAGAGACAGTGTTTCACCATGTTGGCCAGGCTGGTCTCAATCTCCTGACCTCGTGATCCATCCACCATGACCTCCCAAAGTGCTAGGATTACAGGCGTGAGCCACCGCACCCGGCTAATTTTTGTATTTTTAGTAGAGACGGGGTTTCACCATCTTAGTCAGGCTAGTCTCAAACTCCTGACCTTAAGTGATCCACCCACCTCGGCCTCCCAAAGTGCTGGGATTACAGGCGTGAGCCACCGCACCAGGCCAGGATACAGTTTTTCAAACTGCTTCTAAGAGAGGTGGACCCAGAAGGCCTCTGACCTGCACCAGTGGCTCTAGGCAGACCTGGAATGTTTCAGAAATGCACATTCTTGGGCCCCACATCAGATGTGCCTAGTCGGGAACTCTGGGGAACGCAGCACTCTGGCCTCTTAACAAGCCAAGCCTTCTGGGTGATTCTGACACGTATCAAGTCTGGGCATCACCAGGCCTGCGCCCTGTCTTAAGACTGGGAAGAGGCCGGGCGCGGTGGCTCAAGCCTGTAATCCCAGCACTTTGGGAGGCCGAGACGGGCGGATCACGAGGTCAGGAGATCGAGACCATCCTGACGAACACGGTGAAACCCCGTCTCTACTAAAAAATACAAAAAAAAAACTAGCCAGGCGAGGCGGCGGGCGCCTGTGGTCCCAGCTACTCGGGAGGCTGAGGCAGGAGAATGGCGTAAACCCGGGGGGCGGAGCTTGCAGTGAGCTGAGATCCGGCCACTGCACTCCAGCCCGGGCGACAGAGCCAGACTCCATCTCAAAAAAAGAAAAAAAAAAAAAAAAAAATACTGGGAAGAATGACTGAGACCAGAAAGGCAACTGCCTGCCCTCCCAGCGTCTGTCTCCTCCCAGCGTCCATCTCCTCCCAGCGTCCATCTCCTCCCAGCTACCTGCAGTGCCACCAGGTTATCACCTTAGAGCATGACAGCCACAGTTACCCAGAGAGAAGAGGAGGAGACACAGGGCTTGGGGACGAAGGCATTCAAACAGGTAACTGATGACTGCAAACTTCGCATTCTATCTACAGGCAGCACATGTGGCTGTTACTTAAAAACAAAAAAACCCTCAGGTAGTTAGTCTTCCCCAGAGAAGGTTCCAGACCTTGTTCTTTCATAAATTTGGGGAGAGGCAGGGTGGTGCTGAGTCAGAGTAGGAGGTACCTGCAGGTTTCCAGGTCTCTGTTCCTAACATTCCGTAAGGATTCGAACTCGTGAGAAAGCCTTCTGACCTTTACCCTCTTTCAGAGCAAGTGTGTCGTGGGCACAGAGACAGTTTTAGTTGGTAGCTTTGGATTTGCCTGCTTGAGAGCCTGCAAGCGGCAGGATCAGCCAGCACAGCCGCCGACAGCCCGCATGTACCCAACCCAGAGCAGCGGGAGCCCACACCTGGGCCAGGCCCCACCGCCAGAGTTGACTCGGCAGCTGGCAGGAACTCCCGCCCTTTCCACACTCCGCAGTGCAGGGCGAAGGCAGATCGCCTGGTGTCGGCGCGGACGTTCTGGTGTCTCTCCTTTCAGTTTTCTGTGCACGGGCCTCCGATGGACTTTCAGAGCAAAGCGCACAGAAAAGCAGCCCTTCTCCCACCCTCAGCAACACAGCACCGCCGCAGGACACGCAAGGCCAAGTGAAAAGACAGGTGGCGGTTCCACACAGGAGGTTGGCGGGCCACAGCCTTCCACCATTTCAGGCGACTTCCAGGCCACACCCAGGAAATCTACAAAAGGCGAGAATATTTTTCTCTCTCAAGGTATTAGAAACCCTCATCTCTTTTCAGACAGGTCCTCCAACGGGAATCCCATGACAGCCGACTCCATGACCACTTCCTATAGCATTACTAGATTTCCTGCAGCTTCAAAATGCAAACATTTCCTCAGACAAAAGTTAAAATCGTTACAGTCAGAACCAAAACCCCGAGTGAGAAGGGTCTCTGCTCCGCAGTACCCACACCCACGGGAGCCACAGACCGGCATGTCTTACCATTGTTCACCTGGCCGTGGACCGCAGTGGGGACTGATGCCACATGAGTGCCGTTCTGTGTGACAGTTTTTATTGGTAGCTGGTGTTGACCTAGAGGTGCCTGTTGTACTATGGTCACCGTCTGGACCGGGGTGGTCTGTGCCGTCTGAATGATCCGGCTCGCAGTGCCGAGCGTGGCGTGGCCAATGGCGGGGACAGGTTCTACTTTCACTGAAATTAAAAGGAAAGAAACGACACTAATATTACTGGAAAGCAAATAAAAATCTTGCCAGTTTAAAACATAATAGTCAGATGGCTACCACACCTGCTAGAAAATGTCTCTAAAACAAATGGCAAATTAGAAAAGGATGAGCAGGCCGGGCACGGTGGCTCAAGCCTGTAATCCCAGCACTTTGGGAGGCCGAGACGGGCGGATCATGAGGTCAGGAGATCGAGACCATCCTGGCTAACACGGTGAAACCCCGTCTCTACTAAAAAACACACAAAAAAATAGCCGGGCGAGGTGGCGGGCGCCTGTCGTCCCAGCTACCCGGGAGGCTAAGGCAGGAGAATAGCGTAAACCTGGGAGGCGGAGCTTGCAGTGAGCCAAGATCCGGCCACTGCACTCCAGCCTGGGCGACAGAGCGAGACTTGTCTCAAAAAAAAAAAAAAAGAAAAGAAAAGGATGAGCAAATCTTTGTTTTTTGTTTTGAGATGGAGTTTCACTCTCGTTACCCAGGATGGATGGAGTCCAATGGTGCAATCTCAGCTCACTGCAACCTCCACCTCCCGGGTTCAAGTGATTCTCCTGCCTCAGCCTCCCGAGTAGCTTGGATTACAGGCGTGCACCACCACACCCAGCTAATTTTGGATTTTTAGTAGAGACGGGGTTTCTCCATGTTGGTCAGGCTGGTCTTGAACTCCCGATCTCAGGCGATCCGCCTGCCTCAGTCTCCCAAAGTGCTGGGATTACAGGCGTTGAGCCACCGCACCCAGCCAAGGATGAGCAAACCTTACGGACGTCCAAGAGTGTGAGGCTGATGGGGCGGCCTCTCCTCCTTTCCCCCAGTGCCCACCTTTGACTTCCCTGTGATCTCCGTTCTCCTGGGGCTCTGCCTTAGGAGGGGCCAGCACGGCTGCCGGGGTGACCACGGCTTGTCCAGAGACAGTGTACGTGTTCGCTGGGGCCAGTCCGGCCACACTGGTGACCGATACCGCTGGGATCTGGTGGACGACGTGAACTGTCTGCACGACGGGTGGCTGGGAGGTCGAGGTGGTCACTGGGGTGGCCACAGTGTAGGTGACAGGCTTGATGGCCTGTGGTAGCTGCCGCTGGACGGTGATTAAGACCGGCTGACTGGACAGAGGTGACCCTGGTGAAAGACACAACAGGACCGACACTTACAGATACTTCTACAAACAAAGGTTCCCACACTCAGCACCGACAGCAACATACAAACTTTAAAATACAGGATGTGGCCCTATTTCACCTCACAATAGTAAAGTTACTAAGAATGAGGGAGATGTAGTATTTTAATAGGGGTATTTAATTCCTATCTCTAACTGCTAAAAATGCAATTTTAGTTCTATTTAGATATCTGGTAATACCTCTTCCCACAGTTCTTTCCTTATGAAAAAGAAAATGTCAATACTCAATGTAAGAGGAAACTGGGCTGGGCACGGTGGCTCATGCCTGTAATCCCAGCACTTTGGGAGGCTGAGGTGGGAGGAGTTTGAGACCCGCCTGGGCATAGGGAGACGCTGTCTCTACAACAAATATTAACTGGGCATGTTAGTGTGTGTCTGCAGCGCCAGTTATTTGGGAGGCTGAGGAGGGAGGATTGCTCGAGCCTGGAAGGTGGAGACTGCAGTGAGCCAAGAATACGCCGCTGTACTCCAGCATGAGTGACAGAGCAAGACCTTGTCTCAAGACAAACAAACAAAATTAAAAAGAAGAAGAAGAAACTGCCCCTGTAGGCCAGAAAGACGAGGGCCACACTCACCTAGGATCAACATCTTCCTCCTGTGAGGGGAAGCAGAAAGTTCAAAAACAGAGTGGGGCTGTCACAGAGCCTCTGGCACCCAGCCTCTGCCCTTTGTGGTTTGGGGGCTTAGAGCAGAGAGAGAGAGACATGGCTGTCAGGGGCCACTGCCAGTGGGCAGGGGAAGGCTGTTCTCTGGCCCAGGAGGGCCAGTAATCCCAACTGATCCAATTCACATTTCTGTCAACTGTAACAGACTCAGTTTGGACACATTTCCACACTATGTTTGTTTAATTCCCCAGGGCACACAATTTTACTCCACATTATGACTTTCTAAGTAAACTGCAAACTGTTTTACCTGTTCCTTAAAATGGACATGTTAGGCTGGGTGCAGTGGTTCACGCCTGTACACCCAGCACTTTGGGAGGCCAAGGTGGGCGGATCACAAGGTCACCAGGTCAAGAGATCGAGACCATCATGGCCAACATGGTGAAACCCTGTCTCTACTGAGAGAAATCACGAAAGTGGCTGGGTGTGGTGGTGCATGCCTGTAGTCCCAGCTACTTGTGAGGCTGAGGCAAGAATTCAGCAGACCTGGGAGGCAGAGGCTGCAATGGTAAGATAGATGCCACTGCACTCCCAGCCTGGCTCCCCTAAGTGAGACTCCCTCCCATCTCAAAAAAAAAAAAAAAAAAAAAACTGACATGTTTTTGCTTCCAGTGTCTAGTTTGTCTACTTCATGTTTTTTTTTTTTTTTTTACTTGCCAGAGTGAGAAGTGTTTCATGGATTTTTGAATGACAAACTAAGAAACAGGTTAATTCTAAGTTCTTTCAGGCATCTACTCAGTATCGTTTAAAGAACGTTCATTCATTTTTAAAAAACACTCCCAGTGCTACTAGTTTTCCAAGGCCTATGACATCACACTCAGGTACTAGTAGAAGGTACAGAGGGACAGGGAGGCCTCCAGTCCAGCTATTTCTTCTCTGTGGAGCCCAGGCATCCGCGTCTGGCTCACACTGTCTGGCCTTCGCTTCCTCTCCCACTGTCTCACCTGGTGCGCTCTGGGCAAAGCGGGCTTCCTGGATGACAGCGAGTTTGGGCTGTGCGGCGCCAGGCTCAGGCTCCAGGGGGGCCGGCGAACCTTCCCTCGACAGGCTCTCAGGGGTCTGGGCGCCACTAGAGTGAGCAGACAGCACTCCAGCGTGATTGGGGGAGGCTGGGGCACTCCTGTTCACCGAGAAGAACACATTGCATGTTTACACACTCAGAAAGCACTTCGCAAAGGGGGTGTCCTCTGTCTCCTGACAACCAACTACTGTTGTGTAAGTTCTACTTCTCTGTACGCCTGTGAACTGAGCAGGACAGTCGAGGAGACAGCCTCAGCCTGTGTGTGACAGGGCCATCACAGGCCCCTTGCCCACATACGCAGCACGGCTACGGGGCAGGGCTGGCTGCCCTCTTTAAACAGCTCCTGTGCACAGACGTAGGAGCCAGCAGTGGGCAAGTCAGTGGGCACTTAAGACTGACATGATGCTCATTTATTTTTCTGGTTAAAAACAGTATTCATGAAGCTGAAAGTAAGTGTTTAAACTCAGGCAAATTAACACTGTAAGTCAACACGAGTTTAAGCAGCTGAAAAGCAGTGCGTCTGTTTTTGTTTTGAGACAGAGTTTCACTCTTTTGCCCAGGCTAGAATGAAGTGGCGCGACCTCGGCTCACTGCAATCTCCGCCTCCTGGGTTCAAGCAATTCTCCTGCCTCAGCCTCCCGAGTAGCTGGGATTACAGGCGCCTGCCACCACGCCCGGCTATTGTTTTTGTAGTTTTAGTAGAGACGGGGTTTGACCATATTGGCCGGACTGATCTCCAACTCCTGACCTCAGGTGATCCACCCGCCTCGGCTTCCCAAAGTGCTGGGATTACAGGCGTGCGCCACCGCGCCCGGCCTAAAAAGTAGTTTTAAAGAACTTTTCCTGTGCCAAAGGAAAGGAAAAATGTCACCATGGCACTGGCGTGAACAATATGCGACGAGCCCCACAAAGCAGCAATCACTGAGTGGAGTGCAGTTTAAACTTTGCAAACGGTCTCAAATGTTTCAACCACTAGAACCAGAAAATGCCCGGGCAGCCACTCAACACTTTTGCTCAAATCCCCATCCCAACATTTAATCATAATGCATTTGGTAGTTCCTTCATTTTCAAAAGGAAATTTTCCCAATACATTGAAGGTGAGTTTAGTGAGCATGAAGTGAGGCCTTTTGTTCCTCTTTCTCCTTACCTAGAAGAGAGCGGTCCCAGAGGGGTTCTAAAGCAGGGCACGCCCCTGGGCCGTCGTTTCCTAAAAGCCTGTTCTATTAATTTGCTCTCAGAGGCTGGGTCTATCCTCCAGAACGAGCCTTTGCCTGGTTCTTCCTGGGAACGTGGCACTTTGATGAAATAACGGTTCAGAGAGAGATTGTGGCGAATGGAATTCTATGAAACATAAAAAAATACATAGAATTCGTATATTTCTTTGCCGAGAAATGAAAACACGTCCTAGTTTTAGTGACCTCCAAAGCAGAAACCTCGGCGTGGGGCGCTGGCAGCCTGCAGAGTGAACTGTTTCTCTTTGGCGTCACACAGGTAATGTACTGACAGCTCACAAGGCCTGAGGGAGGCCCGTCTTGCACGGGAGTGAAAACCCAGACGTCACGCTTACAAACGACAACAGAGTGACGTTTACGGGCTGTGCTGTGTGGAAGGAGCAGCCCTCCCCGCTTGGTAAGCAACTCTCAAGGGAAGTAGCAGCCTGGGGTTTGAGTCCTTCACCCCAAGGCTGCTGCAGGCTTCCAAAGAGGAAAGGACACTGCATTCTGTGGTAGAACAGGCCCGGGAGGCAGGGTGGGGAGCTGGGGAACAGGAGGGATGGGCAATCCACACAGCGCTTGCGCACAGAGGCCCTTTCTGACTCCATCTCCTTTCAAGGTGGGAAACCCAGGACTGCGACTGTCAGCACAGAGCATTCCAGGTGGAGTCAACGACTTACAGCTGCCAACCTCTCCCTGCTTGGAGACACACAGAGCTGATGTGAGCTATTCTGTTAAAATACTTTTTCACACAGAATTAGCTTACAGAATCTGTCATGCCATTAAAATTAAATTAATCCAGTATAAAGTATTTGGCAAACCAGCAAAAAAGAAAAATGAGCAAGAGGCTGAAAATCAGGACAGACACCATCTTCCAGTAAGAGAGGACTTGGCAAAGTGCCTCTGTTTTTTATTTGATCCTTGAAATAATTTCATAAGATACACAGGAAAAATTTCCCTCCCAGCTTCTCGTCAGTGCATCATTCTTTCTATTAGAAAAAGCCAGACGGGCGCGGTGGCTCACTTGAGGTCAGGAGTTGGAGACCAGCCTGGCCAACATGGTGAAACCCTGTCTCTACTAAACACACAGAAATCGGCCGAGCACAGTGGCTCGCACCTGTAGTCCCAGCTACTCAGGATGCTGAAGCTGAAGAATCGCTTGAACCTGGGAGGAAGAGGTGGCAGTGAGCCCAGATCATGCCACTGCACTTCATCCTGGGCAAGACAAGCAAGACTCCACCTCAAAAAAAAGCCCAGCTAAGGGTTTACGGACAACCTGAAGAAAGCCCCCGCTGTGACCTGATTCAGGCACCAACACAGCCAAAGCCGGACAAAAGTCATGGGTTCACAGAAACATTCCATTAATTTACATTAATGTGTAGATTTAAAATTAAGCTATTAAAGTGTTAAAACGGTGATCACTCAAAACACAATCTGAACCTACCCAAAAAGTCATTTCTAAATTTCCCAATTAATCTTATTAGAATCACAAGCCTCGGAAATCGTCAAAGGTGACTAAGAAATCCAACATATAAAATAACACTTTACAACCAATCTCAGTGGCTGTTCAAGTGCCATGCTAACGCCTCTGGGCCCTGTGGACGGATGGGAGCTACTTGGTGGGCAACATGAAGAGGGGGCGAGGCTGTGTGTGGGATTTTGGGAAACTGTTTACAGGTGCAGGCGTCACATGAGATTTCCAATATTCTAATAACCACAGATACTTGCTATGATGTTTTATTTTGCTTTAGCTGACACCCAGTCTTTCTATCAATTCCTCCAGAAAATCAAACATGACTGTTACTGGACAGAGAAGGCAAAGCTTTGCCAACTGCTCTCAGAATTTTAAGTATGAAGAAGAAGGTAGATTCTGAGACTGTGACCAATTTTAAGTGTGAAGTAGAAGGTGGATTCTAAGACTGTGACTGAAGAAAAGCAAACCCAGACGATGGTAATATAAAACCCTCAAGCAGTGCAAACGGCAATCCCAGCCACTGCCTGAGAAGGTCGACAGTTGCCCTCTCGGCTGTTCTGCCAGGACCAGTCCTCCTAAGCAGGAACTCAGAAAGAACTGCCCCACACGGCGTCCGACGCTGGAGAGCAGAAAGCAGTCAACCATCCCTGGAGTGAAGACTGTGGCTGTACTGACTGACGCAGAGTCATTTAATTTGCATGCTGCTAGGAGGAAAGAAGGTCAGTACAGTGGGAATCTGGAAGCAGAAAAGGTGACTTCAGGGCCAGACTCTAGCCTTGTGAGCAGAAGAACGCGACACGGGCCAGAAGCCCTGCTCCTGCATCACCACCACCATCACTTACGAGACGCAAAGTCGGTCTGTGGAATTGGGGAGCTGCTACTTTCTGTCCTGAAAACATACAAGAACACAGTCTGCATCATCAGAATAGATTCTAACCTATTTTATTCTCCAATCCATCTCCCTAACAACAACTTCAAGGGCAAATAAGGAAAGATTACTTGCGATTTGCCAGCCAACAAGACTCTAGAAAATATGGGGAAGTAATGAGACATTTAATGTAGACACAAAGAGAATAAATTAACTATGTTTCTAAGGTAATTTAAGGCCGTTGTAATTTGATCAAACCCAGGATGGATGTACCTTCATTCTGTTGCTACACGTACTAAAACCACATTGACTGGACTCTAATGATTCAGAAATTATAAAGCTTTCAGAGAAAACGTGGGCTGTTATTCTTTAACGCTAAACATGAAGAAAAGGATGTGCAATTCTGAGCAAATTATCTTTCTCCCAAAGGCTTTCCAAATTGAGCATCTACTGACAATCAGCCCTCCGTGAGCACCAGCTCCCTCCCTTCCGGGGCTCTCCTCTGTGCCTTCCTGGTCAGCTTTCCTAAGCAGACCTCAAGTTTCTCAAGGACTGTTTGTCTATCTAACACCCCCCAGCCCTGAGTGCCCTCCAGTGTGCATTCTGCACAGTAAGGACGTGTGCAGAAACTGAGGAGAAGGAACAGGCCACGTTCCTTTCAGAGGAGGGGTCTAATGTCCAGGAATGCCTCCAAAAGAGCAGGGGTGAGGGTGAGTCCAGAGCACAGTCCTTCCTTTAAAAGAGATCAAGGGATGGGCACAGTGGCTCATACCTACAATCCCAGCACTTTGAGAGGCCAAGGTGGGTGGATCCCCTGAGGTCAGGAGTTCAAGCCCAGCCTGGCCAACATAGCAAAATCCCACCTCTAGTAAAAAACACAAAAATTAGCTGGGCGTGGTGGCGCACACCTGTAGTCCCAGCTACTCAGGAGGCTGAGGATGGAGAATCACTTGAACCCAGGAGGCAAAGGTTGCAGTGAGCTGAGATTACGCCACTGCACTCCAGCCTGGGCGACAGAGTAAGACTCTGTCCCCAAAAAAATAAAAATAAAATAAAATAAAAATAAAAGGAACCAGCTCTAGTCCCTTTGGAGGCTGAGAGCCCCGTCTTTTCAAACTTTTCACAGTCACAACAATTATCTCAATTCCGGGTTAGGTAAAATTATAAAACCATAAAAAATCATTTTGGAGTCACCGAGGCCCGGATCCGTGGTGTTGGCGGTGTGCAGAGACCGGGCCAGCACGTGGGCACAGCCGGGTACCCAGGGCTGGGCCTGGCGCACAGGTGCTGACCTGACTGGGCAGTGAGCAGGCTGCAGCCTTGGTTGCGAGGCCTTAACCAGGTCGCCTGCCACGCCCTGCATGCGGGTTGGGCCGCAGGCAGGGCAGGAGTCTATAGGGGCAGCAGTGATGGACGCCTTAGAAGAAGAGAGCTTTGTGCTGTCTTTCTCTTCCGCCTCTGATGAATCTGATATTGTGGTGGGATATTTAGATGACATTATCATGGATGACGAGTTCCAGTTATTACAGAGTAATTTCACCAACAGGTACGACCTGGAGTTTGAAGACATGGAAGAGAATAAACTCACCTACACATCTATTTTTAATGAATACATTTCTTTTTCTTTTTTTTGAGACGGAGTTTCACTCTTGTTGCCTAGGCTAGAGTGCAATGACACGATCTCAGCTCACTGCAACCTCCGCCACGCAGGTTCAAGCGATTCTCCTGCTTCAGCCTCCCGAGTAGCTGGGATTACAGGTGCCCACCACCACACCCAGCTAATACTGTATTTTTAGTAGAGACATGGTTTCTCCACGTTGGTCATCTGGTCTCGAACCTCCAACCACAGGTGATCCACCGGCCACAGCCTCCCGAAGTGCTGGGATTACAGGCATGAGCCACCGTGCCCGGCCTGAATACATTTTTTGGGTAGAAAACTGTATTGAAGAACAGCTGCTGCAGCGGATTCCTGGACTCAACACGGCAGCTTTCACCATCACATCACAGCACCATAAAAATGAAGCAGCGGGTGACACACTGGACATGCTGCTACCTTCACAGATTCTTTGGACTACAGAGCAGAAAAAGAAGACCGAGGACCGAGGACCAGACTTAAGCAGTCGCTTGGTGGTGACTTCGCTGTGTCAATCATCTGTGCCAGCTTCCCGGAACAATCTGCGGCACTGGGTCCTCCCGCCAGCCAATGAACTGGGAACATTCTGGATGTCACCGGCCCAAGAGGCTCAGCTCATGATGACAGAATACATCTTGGAAAAAGACTGACTCTATTTTGTAACTCTTCATTTATGTTAAGTATTGACAGGTCAAAACCAAAATGACCCAACCCTTCTAGACCTATTTCTCCCGAAACACCTTCTTGTATCCATTAACCGTAGTACTCCTCCCCCCGCAAGTAGACACTTCGCTCAGGAGCTTCTGAGTCAGACGCCTGTGGAGCGAGCCCATGTCAAGCACTCCATCTGGGGGGCCCTTCCCCAGCACACACGCTGGTGTGTACGTGCGGACAAACCCACGGCCACCACCTGAGCACACCGCTGGTGTGTATGTGTGGACGAATCCACCTCGACCCTCTGTCCCAGCAGGCTCTGCGTGAATCTTTACACATTTGCATCTCTTTCTCACATGAACCAGTTTCAGTACTTCACCCTCAGTGGGGTTCCCGATGTCTATCCAGGGTGTTATCTTTCTCACATGACTCAGTTTCAGTACTTCACCCTCAGTGGGGTTCCCGATGTCTATCCAGGGTGTTATCTTTCTCACATGACTCAGTTTCAGTACTTCACCCTCAGTGGGGTTCCTGATGTCTATCCAGGGTGTTATCTTTTCTCACATGACTCAGTTTCAGTATTTCTGCCCTCAGTGGGGTTCCCTGATGTCTATCCAGGGTTATCTTTCCTCACATGACTCAGTTTCAGTACTTCACCTCAGTGGGGTTCCCTGATGTCTATCCAGGGTGTTATCTTCACATGACTCAGTTTCAGTATTTCTGCCCCTCAGTGGGGTTCCTGATGTCTATCCAGGGTGTTATCTTTCTACATGAACCAGTTTCAGTACTTGCCCTCAGTGGGTTCCTGATGTTCATCCAGGGTGTTATCTTTCTCACATGACTCAGTTTCAGTACTTCACTTCCTCAGTAAGGTTCCTGATGTCTATCCAGGGTGTTATTCTTTCTCACATGACTCAGTTTCAGTACTTCACCCTCAGTGGGGTTCCTGATGTTCATCCAGGGTGTTATCTTTCTCACATGACTCAGTTTCAGTACTTCACCCTCAGTGGGCCTCCTGATGTCTATCCAGGTGTTATCTTTCTCACATGAACCAGTTTCTGCACTTCACCCTCAGTGGGGTTCCTGATGTTCATCCAGGGTGTTATCTTCTCACATGACTCAGTTTCAGTACTCTCACCCTCAGTGGGGTTCCTGATGTTCATCCAGGGTGTTATCTTTCCTCACATGACTCAGTTTCAGTACTTCGCCCTCAGTGGGTTCCCGATGTTCATCCAGGGTGTTATCTTTCACATGACTCAGTTTCAGCATTTCACCCTCAGTGGGTTCCCTGATGTCTATCCAGGGTGTTATCTTCTCACATGACTCAGTTTCAGTACTCTCGCCCCTCAGTGGGGTTCCTGATGCCCATCCAGGGTGTTATCTTCACATGACTCAGTTTCAGTACTTTGCCTCAGTGGGGTTCCCCGATGTCTGTCTAGGTGTTATCTTTTCTCACATGACTCAGTTTCAGTACTTCACCCTCAGTGGGGTTCCCGATGTCTATCCAGGGTGTTATCTTCTCACATGACTAGTTTCAGTACTTTCACCCTCAGTGGGGTTCCCGATGTCTATCCAGGGTGTTATCTTTCTCACATGAACCAGTTTCAGTACTTCGCCCTCAGTGGGGTTCCCGATGTCTATCCAGGGTGTTATCTTTCACATGAACCAGTTTCAGTATCACTCTGGGCCCCTCGTGGGTTCCCTGATGTCTATCCAGGGTGTTGTCTTTCTCACATGACCTAGTTTCAGTACTTCTCGCCTCAGTGGGGTTCCTGATGTCTATCCAGGGTATATCTTCTCACATGACCTGCTTCAGCACTTCACCCTCAGTGGGGTTCCCGATGTCTATCCAGGGTGTTATCTTTCTCACATGACTCAGTTTCAGTACTTCGCCCTCAGTGGGGTTCCCGATGTCTATCCAGGGTGTTATCTTTCTCACATGACTCAGTTTCAGTACTTCGCCCTCAGTGGGGTTCCCGATGTCTATCCAGGGTGTTACTCAGGCCCAGCTTGAGATTTTGGAATCTCCTGTGATCACAGCTTGTCTCAGCTGCAGGAATCAACAGAAAGAGACGTCCTCTACATAAAAGCTCCACGTGAAAAGCCACCCCGAGTCTTAATATTTGCAGTCCTTGTGTCACTTCATTCTGGTCCAGATGTAGTCCCACTGTTTCTAGAAGTCTCTTTGAAGCATTATTTTATTTTATTTTTTTTTTTGAGACGGAGTCTCGCTCTGTCGCCCAGGCTGGAGTGCTGTGGCGTGATCTCAGCTCACTGCAACCTCCGCCTCCTGGGTTCACGCCATTCTCCTGCCTCAGCCTCCAGAGTAGCCAGGACTACAGGCGCCCGCCACCTCACCTGGCTAATTTTTTGTATTTTTAGTAGAGACGAGGTTTCACCGTGTTAGCCAGGATGGTCTTGATCTCCTGACCTCGTGATCCGCCCACCTCGGCCTCCCAAAGTGCTGGGATTACAGGGTGAGCCACTGCGCCCGGCCAAAGCATTATTTTAAAAATATGTGTATTTATAAATGAATACTCAGGCTAACCTAGTGGATGTGATCTTGAGACTTCCATGATTATCCACTTAAAGATCAAAGTATTATATGCCGTGTGCGTTTTAGGTGTTAGTGCTGTGAAGGCAAAAATGCTTTCTACATTGGCATTCGTTCCTATTTGACTGGGCACCTATGCATGTATGTGTGCGCTAGAAATAGAGTAAAACATATTCTTACAGCATGTTACTGTGTTTGCTGAAGATCTTTTCTGTATAAACCAGTTTGTTAGGCTCTCTGGGTTAGAGACTCTGCAGTTTCTTCCTTTCCTACCGAGATGCTGTTCCACTGGTCCAGCCCAGCCGGAGGAGCAGCCCAGCGGGAGGAGCAGCCCAGCGGGAGGAGCAGGCAGGGCACAGCTTTCCTGGCTGTTTGCTGCTCTGCTTTAGTACAATGTGTGGTAGATTACTTATCAGAAAACACGTACATCATCTCTAGAAAGAAGAAAAAACATAGTTCAATGCCCAGTGTGTCCCTTTGATTTTTTTAAATAGTAAAAATAAGAATCTGTATTGACTTTTCACTTGGCCATCCTGGTTTTAAAGGACAAGCTATAAGCTCCGTGTGTTTCTGTACTGATGTGTCACTTATTAAATACTTTTCTACCATGAAAAAAACAAACCATAGCAGGTAAATGCAAACAAAGGAAAGACATACGGCATCTTTTCAAACAGGATTCCTCCGACCGTCTCATCTCACCCCCGCACGTCCTCCGACCGTCTCATCTCACCCCCGCATGTCCTCCGACCGTCTCATCTCACCCCCGCATGTCCTCCGACCGTCTCATCTCACCCCCGCATGCCCTCAGACCGTCTCATTTCACCCTCGGATGTCCTCAGACCGTCTCATTTCACCCTCAGATATCCTCTGAGGATTGACCAAAAAGCCACACCATTGGTAGACAATGCAAAACACCTTGCTTTTGTTTTAAGCCAAGAGGGACAAGGTCAGAATAAGGTCTGACGCACTGGGAAGGGCAGCTCAGAGAATCTCATGGCAGAGGAACAGCCCGTGAGGGTCAGTATTCCAACAGCCAAGGGTACAGCTGAGGACAGAAAGAAATTAAGAGTACATTGGCCGGGTGTGGTGGCTCATGCCTGTAATCCCAACACTTTGGGAGACCGAGGCAGGCAGATCACCTGAGGTCAGGAGTTCAAGACCAGCCTGACCAACATGGAGAAACCCTGTCTCTACTAAAAACACAAAAGTAGCTTGGTGTGGTGGCTCATGCCTGTAATCCCAGCTACTCATGAGGCTGAGGCAGGAGAATCGCTTGAACCTGGGAGGTGGAGGTTGCAGTGAGCCGAGATCGCACCACTGCACTCCAGCCAGGGCAACAAGAGCAAAACTCTGTCTCAGAAAAAAAAGAGAGAGATAGTAGGTGTCCATGAACTAAGGGGAATCTGGAGAAACTCATCCCTCTCCTGCTAAATTAGCTGGAGCCACGAGGTGTGAAATGACACAGGAGCGGCCTTACTGGGGCAAGAGATGCAGCTGTAGACTTACAGACCTTGATCTAGACAGGAAAGAAAATGTTTCAACAGAAACAAGTTTAATAGCAGTTCAGCAGAGAGGGGTGCCTGATGTGTGCTAGTCTGTCATTCCCTGCCTACGTGGGCTGTGCAGGCACCTGCAACAGATGACAGAAAGCAGTGCATGCATGAGGGGTTGGTCCCATGGGGTCCTCGCCACTTCGCGAATGTGGTCCAGAAGAGCCTTGCTCCAAGGGCTCTGCTCCCCAAAAGGCATGTCCTGACTTCCTGACTAGGGCACCCCCAAAACTGAGGCCGGGCCTTTATCCATCCACCCTCTTTAGCAAGAAAGCCTTGTCCTATTCATAGGTAGTTCTCAAATAAACAGATGTTAGAAAAAAACACACGGAAATACCACTTAAGAGAAACAGATTAAAGTCTAATAAAGCTTCTTAGAAACACATACTCACAAAGCCCCAGGTAACTGGTACTTCAAACCATCAGAATAAGCTGCACTTAAAACTCTGAGGGATCCTCACACACTCCCCCAGAGCCAGCTGGACTCCATGTGGAGTTTCTCTCCTTGACGAAGCCATAAAGCCATGGCCACTGGAACATGGGTAGAAGTTATCGTCTGGTTTTGTGTGTGTTAGTACGTATATGTGTGTGTGCGTACACATATAGATAGTCTGAAGCACAGCCTCACTTTTATAAAAAGATTAAAACAGAGTAAATACGGCCAGAATTCAGCATGCAATGTGTTAAGAGACCCTGACATGGCTGGATATGAACAACTCTCCAAATCCGGCATTTTCCTAATGGTCAATTAAGAGATGCCCCCTTGCTGTAAACAGGGAGGTGGGCAGGGCCGGGCACAGACACTCCAGGCATGGGGTGCACCAAGTGGGTCGAGGGGAGGTTGGGTCTCATTCTGTACCTTCCATGACTAAAGACCCCCAAGCCCCTCCACAAGGGAAATATGGAAGACGTGGCTGGTAGGCTTTCTTTTCTTTTTACGATAGAGCCTCTGCTTCCTGGGCTCAGGTGATTCTCCCACCTTGGCCTTCGGAGTAGCTGGGACTACAGGTGTGACCCAACACACTCAGCTAATTTTTTTTTTTTTTGTAGAGACAGAGTCTCGCCATGTTGCCCAGGCTGCGCTCGAAATCCTAGAGTCACGTGATCCACCTGCCTCAGCTCCCAAAGTGCTGGGATCACAGGCATGAGTTACTATGCCCGGCTGGTGGGCTATTTTTCAATATAACATGTTTATACATCTGCGGTTAAAAGAGAAAAGGTTTTTCCCTTCAATAAACAGAAAACAGGTGCCCCTGCACCACCCTCATCACTAAGCCATGCAGTTTAGACGTTTTTTTAAGGATCATTTAATCATTACATGAAAGCCTCAAAGAAATTCTATAGATATTCCTGGTTACTTAATGAATTAAAAAACTATAAGCATGCATACATTTCTTCTCTTGCTATGTTTTTAATATGCTATATTTCAAACCTACCCACTGCCAAATTATCTCAAATAGCAAGATTCTCGTATACATCCAGTAAACAGCCAACACAACACAGATAACACAGAAAGAGAAAAAACCTACATAGTCTAAAGGGTTAAAATTATTGGTGTGTGAGCTGACCAAAGGGAACATTTTGCAGATTTCAGAGTGTTTTTTGGAGGCAGCCCTGGGGTTCCACGAGCAGGTGGGCTCCCCGGCTGAGACAGGGCACACCACGTTCATCTGTTTTATATTCCGACCAACTGGTTAAGATGTCTTCTACGTGTTCCTTGGTAAAACATGGTTTGAAAACTGTTTCTGCAAACTTCAAAACTTCTGTCCATTAGCAGGACTAGATGAGGAAGAGAGGAGAATGCCAAAGGGAAGGATAGGCTGGGTTTCAAATTTTTCCTACATTTCAAATATGAACTGCATTGGTCAAAGGGAAATATCTCAGACAATCCACACTTCACAAATCCTGTGCGGACGCATGAATTTCCACAACAGTAAAGCACGCAGGCCTAGATGCTCTTCCAGAACCATGTTTCCTTCTGCTCCACGCAAGGAAGGTGAGGCAGAGCATGGCAGCACCAGCCCCAACTCCTCTTCCTCTCAGCACAGGAGGCTCCAACCACCGCCCCCCCCCCCCCCCCACCCCGCCACCTTCTACCTTCCTAACTTGTGCCTGTGTTAAGTATAGCAGCCACTCAACTTTCTTCTCAGTATCAATCGGCCTCTATTTAACAACAAACTGAAAGGCATTTACCTGCCAGCCCTTGTCCGCAGTCCTATAGTAGGGATAATTTTTAGTGATGTGCGTATAAATTCCGTTCAGGGTGAGCTGTTTGTCCGGAGCCATTGTAATTGCTTGTACTATTAGTTGTGCATAGGAGTAAGGTGGCTTTGAATCATCCTGTATTTAAAAAAGCAAACAAAAAAGAATATTGAAGTTAACACATTTTGTATTAAATTTACTAGATTTAAAGATTCTCAGTGCTTTTAAGTGTTCCTCTGATACCTCATCTTTCTTTTTTTTTGAGATGGAGTCTCGCTCTGTCGCTCAGGCTGGAGTGCAGCCGCGCAATCTCGGCTCACTGCAACCTCCACCTACCGGGTTCAAGCGATTCTCCTGCCTCAGCCTCCTGAGTAGCTGGGACTACAGGCGCCCGCCACCACGCCCAGCTAATTTTTGTGGTTTTAGTAGAGAAGGAGTTTCACCATGTTGGTCAGACTGGTCCCAAACTCCTGACCGCAGGTGATCCGTCTGCCTTGGCCTCCCAAAGTGACGGGATTCCAGGCGTGAGCCACCGCACCCAGCCTGATACTTCATTGTTCTTACTATAAAAGTAACATAATTTGAAAACATGGAGGAAGCAAATGGAAAACTATAGACTATAAAGAATATTAAAAATTACATAAGTAAAAACACAAATGTCAAAAATGAAGAAATAAAGGCTGTTTGACCGCAGTGGAGTCCAAGGCAAAGCACCTCAACCAAGACCAGATCCTGTTGGCCACCACAGGGGTCCAGGCGAGGGGTGGGGAAGGTTGGCTGAGGGCTCAGAGCCAGCAGCACCCCTCCCCAGGCATGAGCACCAGGAGTGGCCAGGACAGCTCAGAGCCCTTGGACTCACCAAATACCCATCCACAAGGAGCCCCCGCCGCCCACGAGGAGCAGCCCCCTGGCCCACAAAGAGCCCCATGGAGACTCCGCCTTGGGGTCGGAGACATCCTGGCTGCTGTGTGCCCTGCTGACAGGCTGGCATCCCTGGTCCTGGCCCTTTCAAGGCCATTGGTGGTTCCTCGTCATAGTGACAACCTGAAACCCACACGTATCGGCACAAGCCCACTGGGAAAGGGAACCACCCCTGGTTGTAAACTTCTGGACAACACACTTGTCAACATGGATGAAAAGCAACAGATGATGTTGGATGAAAAAAGGCATTTGCAAAACAATACATTCACGATGACACTATTTACATGAAGTTGTACAATTACAGATACTGTTCGAGGATAACACAAATGGAATGGGAAACAGGCAGGCCGACAGACAGGAGGCAAGGACATCGGACGCGCCCACATGGGATTCCACAGCACAGGCCGCGTTCAGCGCTAACAGCTCAGCGTGGACAAAGGGACATTTGTCTTTTCTTTCTTTCTTTCTTTTTTGGGGACAGGGTCTCACTCTGTTGCCCAGGCCAGAGTGCAGTGGTGTGATCTTGGTTCACTGAAGCCTGAACTCCCAGGGCTCAGGTGATCCTTCCACCTCAGCCTCCCCAGTAGCTGGGACTCCAAGCGCATGCCACTAGGCCCGGCTAATTTTCGTAGAGACAGGGTCTTGCTTTTTTGTCCAATCTGATCTCAAACTCCTGAGCTCAAGTGATCCACCCACGTTGGCCTCCCAAAGTCAACTTTTTTTTTTTTTTTTTTTTTTGAGACGGAGTCTCACTCTGTCGCCCAGGCTGGAGTGCAGTGGCACAATCTCGGCTCACTGCAAGCTCCGCCTCTCGGGTTCACACCATTCTCCTGCCTCAGCCTCCCAAGTAGCTGGGACTACAGGTGCCCGCCACCACGCCCGGCTAATTTTTTTGTATTTTTAGTAGAGACAGGGTTTCACCGTGTTAGCTAGGATGGTCTCGTCTCTATCTCCTGACCCCGTGATCCACCCGCCTCGGCCTCCCAAAGTGCTGGGACTACAGGCGTGAGCCACCATGCTCGGCCTATCGCTTTTTTTTCTAAACAGAAAAACGTAATCACAAGAAGACCCTCCACAAACCCGATTCTTTTTTTTTAGGTAGGGTCTTGCTATGTTGCCCAGGCTAGAGTACAGTGGCTATTCAAGGCTTGATCGCAGCTCACCACAGCTTTGAACTCAAGTTGATTCTCCTGCCTCAGCCTCCCGAGCAGCTGTGACTACAGGTGCATGCCACACTGCCTGCTACGTCTCTTCTTTTAAACAGCTAACAAAGCCTTCGTCACTGTGCCTATGCTGTTGGTGTATTTCCTTGTGATCTTTTTTCTATATTTCTAAAAACTTTTTAAATTGAAAAACATTAAGACAGACAGAAAAGCTCACGATACATTTATGTCAGCTGAACAAATTTTTGCAAAGTGAACATCAGTATATTAGGTCAAGAGACAGGGGCACCACCAGCATCCCCGAAACGCTCATATGGGCCCTCTCAGCCCACTACCTCTACCTCTCAAAGAGGCCACCATTACTACTGACTTCTTACAGTGACCGCAGTTTTGCTGGGATTTACTAACCTACCACTTGACTGCATCCTGAAACAATACAATTTAGATTTGTCCAATTTTAAGCCTGACAGAAATGGTACCACACAGGCTGTGCCCTCCTTGCCTAGCACCCTGTGTCAGACGCCGCAGTCGGCCGCAGGTGGGGGATGCACGGCTGTGGCTTATTCATTCTCATGGCTGTGCTGCGTTCTGCTGGGATAGACCACATTTCCTAAATATGTCAAGTAATACCACGCGTGGTTCTTACTCTCTTTCTTCCACCTAGCATTACATCCGGAATATTTCCATATCAGCAAATACTCTGCATGCTCTTCCTAAGTGGAACCACAATAGCCTCATCACCCTTCACCGTTCCCTAGGGACACTGAGGTTGCATTCTTTTTTTTTTTTTTTGAAACAGGAGCTCACTCTGTCACCCAGGCCGGAGTGCAATGGCACGATCTCAGCTCACTGCAACCTCCGCCTCCCAGGGTTCAAGTGATACTCCTGCCTCAGCCTCCAGAGCAGCTGAGATTCACGTTTTGTTCCACGCCTGGCTTTTTGTATTTTTTTGGTAGAAGTGGGATTTCACCATGTTGACCAGGCTGGTCTCCAACTCCTGACCTCAAGTGATCCGCCCGCCTCGGCCTCCCAAAGTGCTGGGATTACAGGCGTGAGCCACCGCACCCAGCCGCATACTGCTGTTTTATACAAACTTTCCGCCATTTCCTTTGGTCTAAGTCCTAAAAGGAAAATTACTGGGTCAAAGAACAAAAACGTGCCAGGTCATAGTGTGACTCTCAACAACTGCTGTCCAAACAAGGGACAAACGTGCCCCATACAATCATGAATGGCAGGGTGTGCATTCGCATAACCTTCAGAGTCTGGGACAAGGGGCTAAACTCCGGCACAAACGCACATGAGCTCCACAAAGACCAAAGCACTCCTCCATCTTCCGCTGTCTGCTCAGCACCTGGGCCTACAGCTGCTATTAGGGGAATCCTAAGATGTGTGTTGAATGACTAAAAGAGTACGCCTGCAAAACCCCAATACCAAGAACACAGTCAGCAGCAACACCAGAGTCAAGCCCACATCCCCACCGACGCCCTGGCAGGGCTGGGGCCCACCGCACGAGACAGCAGGTGAGTGACAGACAGGTGACACTGAGGGCCTTGTGGCTGCACACTCTCCCCCAGGGGCTGCTTCAAGGCTACAAAGCCTTTACCTTCGGGCTGTCTCCACCTGAAGCTTCCTTTTCATTTTCAGGCTGTGAGTTGTCAGCCATTAAACTGAGGTCAGATGGCATCACTCGGCCCACCTTGTACCCTGAAGACCCCGCTCCCCGGGGGCTGGAGGGGCAGGAGTTTGCAGCGCTGTGGAAGAGAAAAGGTTGTTCCTATTAGTCTGTCACAGAGCACACATCCTACTGTGCTTCAGCAACTGGCTCTAATTATAGGGAAAACATACGAAAATGTTAAAAAAAAAAAAAAAAAAAAGGAAGAGAATATCAGCATTTCCTATGGAAACACAGATTCTTATAAACTATCTGTGAAATTTAAGATCGTCCCAAGAAGCAATGTGGAAATAGGGTATTTGCTTCTGTAAACGCCAGCTCATGATATGTAAAACAAGCTCTCAAGGGAGGCAGTGGCCCACTCATTTCACCAGTGAGGAAACTTAGGCTCCAGATGGTTCCAGAACTTATTAAAGACACAAACTGACACAGGACAGGCGCAGAGGTCCTCACTGAGGAGCTGTGACAGGGGGCACAGAAAAGACAGGGAAAGTTACGCAGCGGAGGGGGTCTGACAGCCAAGGCCCCTGGAACTGAAGTGGAACAAGCGGTTCCACTGAAGATGAAGCCGTGGGCGTGGACACCCGCTGAAGGCACAGCAGCAGGTCAGCTAGGGGCACCCAGGACACAGCAGCAGGTCAGCTAGGGGCACCCAGAACGAAGAATCAGGCCCCTGTTTTCAGACATGCACTTTTTCCCACCAGGTTGGACTGGGGCACAGGGAGTGAGTGTTCTGATCTTGATCTCTGTGCCAATTAAAGGGCACGTGCATTTCTGGTAAGTCAAGGAGCTGCAGGTTCTCTCCATGCCTCATTTTCTGCACTTCAATAAAAAGAACGAGCCATTGAAATGGAACAAAATCAAGATAAGATCATTTTCTACGTTATAGAAGAGTTTTGGGGAAAAAACACTGCAAATGCATAGAAAAGGTCTAGAAAAAAATAACAAAGAAACCTAAAGTCGTGACCTCTGAGAAACAACTGAAAAGGAGGACCAGGGAGATGGAGAGGTGGGGAGGAGGAGGAGGGAAAGGGCAAACCACCAGTGGCCTTGTGCCCTCCACAGTGCTTCTTAGACCTTCCACCACGAATATGCACCACTGGTATACTCACTCGTCCATTCAACAAGTATTTGCTCAATGCCAGCAAACATCCTTAAAGCAGTGAGAAACAGCAGGAACGACAGACTCGTGGCATCTACAATTTATGAGTTTAAAGAGCCAACTTTTAACAAGTGGAGGATGCAGCCAGTGTGGCCTGAGGAAGGCAAGTGACCTGCTGGTTGGATGGCAGGTTTGGAAAGTCAGGTCGCTCAGGCTCACTCCACCTGGAGGCCCCGGGGACCTGGGTTCCCCTGACAAAGGTCTGTGCAGGTGTGGAGTGGGGCAAGCAAGGAAACACAGGACGAAGAGAAAGTGGTCGGTGAGAGGAGAGGCTGAGTCGGGAGCCGACCCAACCTCAGGGCTGCAGCTGCGACCCTTCCCCTGTGCCCACCGCTGCTGTCAATCACTCTTGTATGTGGGGTCTTCAAGGCTGCTGCTCGGCAGTGAGCTGTATGTGACTCAGGCAAACTCGGGCACATTCTCCTCCAGTGAATTCTGTGTCCTTTTTATGTAGTGCTTAATAAGCACTGGGTGGCAGGACTTGACTTTTGCCTACCCACCCACACATCTACTATTTGGCCCACTCAGTTATGTTCAGCCAAATTCAACCAAAGTGGGAAAGAGAGATGGCAGCCTCAGCGAAGGAGCAACAGGAGAGAGGGCAGCGACGGGAAGGCCCTGACACCAGCCAGGGCTGCTCTGGGACAGCACCAGGCACAGGATGGTGGCCAGAGTCCACCAGCCATGCCTCCATTTCACAAACACATGCATGACAGAAGCTTTTCCAGGGGGCCTTTTTTTTTTCCTTTGTGGTAAAATATACACAACATAAAATTTACCATTTTAACCATTTTAAACTGCACACTTCAACAGCGTGAAGCGCATTCACACAGAGGTGCAGCCATCCCACCACTCCCTCCAGAATGTTCTCATTTCCCAAACTGAAGCTCTGTCCCCGAGAAACACGGGCTCCCCCTCCCCGCCCCCAGCCCCTGGCCACCTCCATTCTGCCTTCCGTCTACGCGAATGTGATACTCTAGGAATCTCAATGACTGGCTTATTTCACTGAGCATAATGTCCTCAGGATTAATTCATGTTTTAGCATATGTCAGGATTTCCTTCCTTTTTAAGGCTGAATAATATTCCATTGTATCTTCTATCCTCTGAAAATTGTGCATGAGGCTGCTATGAAAACGGGCATACAAATATTTCTTCAAGAACCTGCCTTCAGTTTGGGTCTACATCCAGAAGTGGGGTTGCTGGATCACATGGTAATTCTATTTTTAGTTTTTTGAGGAACCGCTAGACTGTTTCCACAGCAGCTGCACGGTTTGGCATTCCTCGCAACAGCGCACAACAGTTCCAATTTCTCCACGTCCTCACTAACACTATTCTCTGGGTTTTTTGTTTTTCACAGCAGTCAATCCAATGGGTGTGAGGTGGGATCTCACTGTATTTTGATTGGCATTTCCCTAATAACTACTGATGTTGAATATCTTTTCATGTACTTTTGGCCATTTCTATATCTTCTTTGAAAGAACGTCTTTCTTTTGAACTGAGTCTTTTGTTTCTTTGTTGTTGAGTTTTAGGAGTTGTCTCTATAATCTGGATATTAATCCCTTGGTCAGATGTATGATTTGCAAATATTTACTCCCATTCTGTAGAACACCTTTTTACTACTTAAGTTGTCTTTTGGTGGACAAATTTTTTTAATTTTCAAGGAGTTCAATTTGTCTTTTTCTTCTGTTGCCTGTGCCTTTGGTATCAAATGCAAGACATCAATACCAAATCCAATGTCATGGGGGTTTTGCCTAAGTTTTCTTCTAAGAATTTTACAGTTTCAGGCCTTAAATTTAGGCCTTTGATCCATTTTCAGTTAATTTTTGCACATGATATAAGGGCCCAAATTCATTATTTTCCATGTGGACACACAGTTTACCTAGTGCCACTTGTTGGAAAGTCTGAATGAATAGTCTTGGCACCCTCGTCAAAAACCATTTTGATGAGGCCGGGCACAGTGGCTCATGCCCGTAATCTCAGCACTTTGGCAGGCCGAGGCGGGAGGATCACTTGAGGTCAGGATTTCAAGACCACCCTGACCAACATGGAGAAATCCCGTCTCTACTAAAAATACAAAATTAGCCGGGCGTGGTGGTGCATGCCTGTAATCCCAGCTACTCAGGAGACTGAGGCATGAGAATTGCTTCAACCTGGGAGGCAGAGGTTGCAGTGAGCCAAGACCACGCATTGCACTCCAGCCTGGGCAAAAAGGGCGAAACTCCATCTCAAAAAAAAAAATCATTTGACTACATCATGTGAGGGTTTATTTCTCGGCTCTCTATTCTTCTTTTTAAAAAAAAGAAAGAAAAGATGTTTAATTGGCTCATGGTTCTTCAGGCTGTGGGCTCTCTAAAAAATTCAAAATTCAACTTAAAATCTATCTCAGACTTTAGACCACTGTCTGCCCTTCCATTTATACTCCAATGAAAAGAATCCAGAATGGGCATTTTGAGAGGTGGGACCCCGTGTTAATGGCTGCCGGGGAGGCCAAGGCAGGAGGGTTGCTTACTAACATCCAGGAGTCCTGAGTTCATCCCTTTCAACACAAGCCAGAACCCTGTCTGCAGCGGCCAGCTGTGGTGGCTCAGGCCTGTAATCCAGCACTTTGGAGTGGTCCACAAGGTCAGGAGTTTGAGACAGCCTGTGGCATTTGAAATCCCATTCTCTACTAAAATGTCTAAAAAAAATTAGCGGGTATAGTGGCACATGCCTGTGGCCCCCAGCTACTCAAGGAGGCTGAGGGCAGGCCAGGGGCACAGGGAGGCAGAGGTTGCAGTGAGCGAGACTGCACCACTGCTCCAGCATGGAGCAACAGTGCAAGACTCATCTTAAAAAATACAACACTTTAAGAAATACTTTAAGAATGAGCAAACAGGCCAGGCAGTGAGGCTCAGCCTATGAAAGTCTAGCAGGAGGCTGAAGTGGTGGGATCACTTGAGGTGGGAGGGTGAGACCAGCCAGTGATATGAGTGGCTCCAAATCTGCAAGAAGTAAAAATTAGCCAAGGCGTAGAATTTGGCTGTGCCTGTGATCCCAGCCTCAGGGAGGCTAAAGGCAGGAGAATCACTTGAACCCACTGAGGAGAGCAGGGCTTGCAGTGTGAAAGAGCTGAGATCAGCCAAAACTCCAGCCTAGACGTAGAAAGAGAGAGACTGCCCATCCTCAAAAAAAAGACTAGAGTAAATAAAACCATGAGACCTTTGAGACTGCGCTCCTAATCTGGGAATTCAGGCAGAAATTCCCAGTATTTTCAGCACCTTCATCTCTCTCTCCACGTAAAAGTCAGCGCCCAGAGGGAGGAGGACACTTGGGGGCAGCTGGAACTGAGGACTTGCTCCAGTTCCCATCCCATGGCCACACCTGATGGTTCCTGTTGGGGAGGGCAGAGGGCTGATGAGGTGGGCCATGGTGTCTGGAATGTTGATGGTCAGGGGTGAGATGTGCGGCTGTACGGCCTTCACCGGAGACTCAGACAGCTCCTGCTTCTCCCTCTTCTCGCTGGACAGGGCAGTAAACGTTATCTTGATGTTTGTGCTCGGGAACCTGAACGTGCACCTGGAAAAGAAAAACCCACCATCAGCACCCTTTTGCTGTCCCAGCCAGGGTAGGAGCAGAGTCCCCACAACACTGGAATGGCTGAGGACGTGTATACAACACCTCCAAGCTCAGCTCACCGTGTTCTTACAAGTTGTCTAACAAACTGCTTCATGACTTAAAAAACACCAGTAAGAAAACACTATTTAGACCAGCCACACAGGAAAATTAAAAGCACAGAAAAGATCAGGTATCGTAGCTCATGCTTGTAATCCCAGCACTTTGGGAGGCTGAGGCAGGCAGATCACTTGGGTCCAGGAGGTCAAGACCAGCCTTTGCAACACAGCGAGACCCCACCTCTACAAAAACCGCAAAAAATTAGCCAGGTGTGGTGGTGCATGCCTGTGGTCCCAGACCACTCAGGGGCCAGCTCTTGAGGCAGGAGGATTAAGCAGGTGACCCAGGAGAATTGAGGCTGCAGAGTGAGCTCTGGCAGGGAGTCTTCCAGCATGATCTAAAACCAAGATTACGTCTCCCAATAAAAGCGCAGACTCAAGACCCTGGAAATACCATGATCTACGACTCCATACTAGAGCTAAGTGCACAAATGTTTTTGGAATACCTGGGCTTGTCAAAACTCAAATACCCAATTATCTCTTTTCTTTCAAATAAACGCCTACGATATCTGGGTCTACAAAGCAATAACAACTCTGTGGTTTCTTATTGAAAAATAAATTCCTTTCCTTTTTTTTTTTTTTTTTTTTTTTAAAGAAGCGGGAGTTTAGTTCTTACATCACCAAATGGGTCACCCGGGGTGCCATCTCAAACCTGCAGCCTCCAGCCTCCCAGGTTCAAGGATTCTGCCTCAGCCCTCCCGAGTGGCTGGAGGGATTACAGGCCAGGCACCAGCTGCACGCCGGCCTAATTTTGTATTTTGTAGAGACAGGAGTTTCTCCATGTCAGAGGCTTGGTCCTAGATTCCCAATCTGCGCCGTCCTACCCACCTCGGCTTCCCAAAGTGCTGGGATTACAGGCATGAGCCAGGGCACCCGGCCTCCTTTTCTTTAAATAAAAACTCCTATCACTTTTTTCACTGTTGGCTCTGGCAAACCAAGAGCCAGGGACATTAAAGCTACAGGGGAGAAGGTTTGCAGTGGAAAACCCTGGTTCACACTTCATGTAGCTTCCTTGACATGACTCAAGTAAAACGTAACCAAACAAAGGTCACGCAAGCCAAATACCTTCAAAGAATAAAATTTAACACGACAGTTAAATTTTAGACTCTGAGAGTCTCTAAGTTCCCACCATGAACCCAGTTCAACAACAGCCTATTTGTCTGTCTACAAACAACCCAAACAAGTGGCTGGCCACACTCAGCCCAGCTCACATCTGTGCACCCAGTACGGGCACTCCGGCCACAGAGGAAGGCTCTGCCCATCACCCTGCCCTACGGGGCACCTGCCCTAGAAGGGTCCAGCCTGAGGAGGTCAGAGGCTACGCCATGGCCCTCCCACTTCAGGGACATCTCCGAGGAGACACTTCCTGACACTAGCTGGGGTCAGGAAGGGCAGCACCCGAGGGTTTCAACACTTGCTTCTTTGCTGCACTGCTGCTGCCTCCCCTCGCCCTTCTCCTTCCCCGGTGAGGCACAGGCAGGACAGCCAGTCCTGCCCCAGTCTTGGGGGACAGAGCAGAACCTCACAGAGCGACCACCTCCTGGGTATCCAAGACACCAGAATCTCTGGTTTCCGCTTTGCAGCGCTCCTTTTCAATCCCTTACCAGAGCCTCCTCTCTTTACCACCCAATGTTCAATGTTCAATGCTCCAGGCCTCGACTCCAGTTTCTCCCTCTATCCTGACTCCTAGCTCATCCAGGCCTTGGACCTTGAACTCTACACGTACCCAAATAGCTCCAAAATCCCCACCTTCAGCTGCAGGGTTTCCCTACACTCTGGCCCCTCATATGCATCAACACTGGGTCTCAAACAAGACTCCTAGCCAACGCTCCCCTCCCAGGACTCCCCTCAGCAGACAGGCAGCACAGAGGCACTCAGGCCAGAAACACTGGAGTCCGTCCACCAGTGCCATCAGCTCTGGCCTTCAAAACCTGCCCATCGTGAAAACTGAAAAAGCTTCTCTGCCAAATTCCCTGTTACGACACTGAAAAAATAAGCCACCTTCCTTTCTTGCTCACCTTCAGGAGAAAAGGTCTGAAGGCTGGGCAGAGTGACTCACACCTGTAATCCTTGCACTTTGGGAGGCTGGGGAGGGAGGATTGCTTGAGCCTAGGAATTCGAGACTAGCCGGGTCAGCAAAGACCCTGTGACCCAGGCTGGAGCGCAAAGGCACGGTCACTGACCCACTACAGCCTTGAACTCGCAGGCTCAAGCGATCCTCCGCACCAACTTCCTGAGTAGCTGGGACTAGAGGCACATACCACCATGCCAGGCTCTGTTTCCCTGGCTGGTCTCAAACTTCTGGGCTTAGGAGATCCGCCCACCTCAGTCTCCCAAAGTGCTGAAATTACAGGCGTAAACCACAGTGCCTGACCTCGTCTGTAAATGATATATTTAAGACACTGATCTTTTGGTGTATAAAGCTCTATTTGATTTTACATCCTTGCAAATTATTAACTGAATCAACTAAGACCAAGACAGAAATAGACCACTGGTATCGAAACCAAAGGAAAAAGAAAAAGAATCGGTAAAATAGAAGATAGCAAAATGCTTCCAGCTGCATCACAAAGCCAGGGGTGGAATCGCTTGAGCCCAGGAGCTCAAAGCCAGCCTGCGCAACGGAGTGAGACCACTTCCCTTAAACAACAGGGAGAACGGCCAGGCGCGGCGGCTCACACCTGTAATTCCAGGACTTTGGGAGGCCGAGGCAGGCAGACCATGAGGTCAGGAGATCAAGACCATCCTGGCTAACATGCTGAAACCCCGTCTCTACCAAAAATACAAAAAAATTAGCCTGGGTGGTGGCACACACGTGTAATCCCAGCTACTCGGGAGGCTGAGGCAGGAGAATCTCTTGAACTCGGGAGGCAGAGGCTGCAGTGAGCCGAGATCCCGCCAATGCACTCCAGCCTGGGCGACAGAGCGAGACTCCATTTCAAAAAAAAAAATATATCTAGAGCAAAGAGTTGCAACACTTCACATTTAGTGACATTCACTGCTGGCTTCAGACTTTCCAAATTCAAAAACATTTTAAAGAAAACTGGCACTGAATCTCTCGTCACCCGCCCGGCCCTCTTCCAAGTGCACTTTTCCTCTTTTCCTTCCGCTCTAGAGCTTTTTAATAAGCTTTCAGTACTGCTCTAAATAAATACACAATAAATAATAAAACTGATCACCTGTCATGTATCTGAGATCTGACAGAGTTCGGCTCCCTTTACACAGACATTACCTGTAGATTCTGCAAACAAGGGGGGTGGATGGGGCGTTGTGTGTGTGTATAGCTGTCGCGTCTGAGGACAACAAGGAAGACCGGCCTGGCACAAGGTTCCAGCAGGATCCGCAAGCTACCCTAGACTCCCACCCACCCTCTCCTGAGTCCTCCTCACCGCTAACGAGCAGCCCGTCTCACGCGGGGGCATGTTGCCAGGACCACCCACCCTCTCATACCAGCCTAACAGCTTACAACCCAGGGGTTCTCACAGCAGAACCACGTGGACACAAACAGGGCAAGCTGCGTGGATGCCAAGCGGCTCCGCCATCCCTGCTGGGCTCTACACACGACTCTGGCTCTGAGCTGGGCAGCTGCGGAGTCCACACCCGCACAGTCGCCAGCCAGAAGCGGAGATGGGAAGAACAGTGAGCACCAACCGCGCAACCTCAGACTGAAGCCCAGTGGAAAACCGCACTCCACACCCACATACAGACACTCAGGACATCAAATCAAACACTGTACTACTAGGCCAGGCACAGAAGCTCACGCCTCTCATCCCAGGACTTTGGGAGGCCGAGGCAGGAGGATTACCTGAGGTCAGGAGTTTGAGACCAGCCTGACCAACATGGTTAAACACCATCTCTACTAAAAATACAAAAATTAGCTGGGCGTGGTGGCAGGCACCTATAATCTCAGCTACTCAAAAGGCTGAGGAAGGAGAATCACTTGAACCCGGGAGGCGGAGGTTGAAGTGAGCTGAGATCTCACCATTGCACTCCAGCCCAGGTGACAGAGCGGGACTCTGTCTTTAAAAAAGAAAAGAAAAGAAAAGAAAAAACAGCCAGGCGTGGTGGCTCAAGCCTGTAATCCCAGTACTTTGGGAGGCCAAGGCGGGCGGATCACCAGGTCAGGAGATGCAAACCATCCTGGCTAACAACCTCGTCTCTACTAAAAATACAAAAAATCAGCCAGATGTGGTGGTGGCGCCTGTAGTCCCACCTACTCAGGAGGCTGAGGCAGGAGAATGGTGTGAACCCGGGAGGTGGAGGTTGCAGTGAGCCAAGATCGTGCCACTGCACTCCAGCCTGGGTGACAGAGCTAGACTCCGTCTCAAAAAAAAAAAAAAAAAAAAGATGTCAGCAGTGACTTCTTCCCACAGACGCATCTGGTGTCCACTGTGCTATATTTATTCTACGTCCACCCTGAACTTCTGCAGAAGGCTCACCCTTGACCAGAACACGCTCCCTGCCGGTCCTCCCAGGAGAGAGCTCCAGCAGTGCGTACAATTCCAACAGGGAAAGAGGCGAGCTCTTCCTCCTCTGCTGGGGCAGCAGCTCTGGAACGATGGGGAACCCAATATCCTCTGAGTGTTTCGCTTGCTTTTCACACAACAGGACCACACCCCCATATTACCTGTGAGCTCGCACTTCTCCCTAGAGTCACGCATGTCCTAGTCCAGGCCTGGCGGAGTGCTCTCCGCAGGACAGGGCACTGCCACACTGAGCCATCCTTCCCTTGTATCTGGTTCTGTTTCCTTTTCGTTTTGAGGCCGGGTCTCGCTCTGTAGCCCAGGTTGGAGTGCAGCAGCGCAATCATGACTCACTGTAGCCTCAATTTCCCAGGCTCAAGGGATCCTGCTGTCTCGGCCTCTTGAGTAGCTAGGACTACAGGCACACGCCACCATGTTCAGCTAACTTATTATTATTATCATTTTTTGTAGAGACAGGGTCCCCCAGGGTCACCCAGACTGGTCACAAACTCCTGGGCTCAAGTGATCCTCCTGTCTTGGCCTCCCAAAGTACTGGGAGTACAGGTGTGGGCCACTGGACCCAACCCCAATGTTTCCAGTTAAAGATAACGGACGATCAGTGCTGTGACGACATTCCACGGCAGAGGATCCTCAGCACAGGGCATTGAAAACGAGGAGAGGGGCCAGGTGCAGTGGCTCACACCTGTAATTCCAGCATTTAGGGAGGCTGAGGCAGGAAGATCACTTGAGTCCAGGAGTTCAAGACCAGCATCAGCAACACAGCAAGATCCCCGCTTATCTACAAAAAATGTTTAAAAACTTACCCAGGCGTGGTGGTGCACACCTGTAGTTCCAGTGGCTTGGAGGCTGAGGCAGGAAGGTTGCTTGAGCCTGGGAGTTTGAGGCTGCAGTGAGCTGTGGTCGTACCACTGTACTCTAGCCTGGGCAACATAGCAAGATCCTATTTCTAGTTAAAAAAAAAAAAGACAGAGGCCAGCCGCCGTGCCCAGCCAACTTTTTTTTTTTTTTTTTTGAGACGGAGTCTCGCTCTGTCGCCCAGGCTGGGGTGCAGTGGCACGATCTCAGCTCCTTACCAGCTCCGCCTCCCAGGTTCATGCCATTCTCTTGCCTCAGCCTCCCAAGTAGCTGGGACTACAGGCGCCTGCCACCTCGCCCGGATAATTTTTTGTATTTTTAGTAGATATGGGGTTTCACCATGTTAGCTAGGATGGTCTCGATCTCCTGACCTCGTGATCCGCCCGCCTCGGCCTCCCAAAGTGCTGGGATTACAGGCTTGAGCCACAGCGCTCGGCCAACTTGCTTTTTCTTAATCTGGATTCTGACTGCATTGGTGAGAGTTCCTGTCTGCAAAAATGCATCAGTTGCATATGCATGATACACACACCTTTCTGGACACTTCAATAGACAGTTTTTTTAAAAAAATAAAAGCCGTCCATGCCGATGGATGTAGAAAGTAGCAAAACGTGGATCATGTGACAGGTATGGGGGGTTCACTGTGCCATTTTCTATGCTTTTGTGCTGACAATGACCTATTTCTTTTCTTTTTTTTTTTTTGAGACTGAGTCTCGCTCTGTCACCCAGGCTGGAGTGCAGTGGCACAATCTCAGCTCACTGCAAGCTCCGCCTCCCGGGTTCACGCCATTCTCCTGCCTCAGCCTCCAGAATAGCTGGGACTACAGGTGCCCACCACCTCGCCCAGCTAATTTTTTTTTTGTATTTTTAGTAGAGACGGGGTTTCACCGTGTAGCCAGGATGGTCTCCATCTCCTGACCTTGTGATCCACCCACCTTGGCCTCCCAAAGTGTTGGGATTACAGGTGTGAGCCACCGTGCCTGGCCACAATGACCTATTTCTTTTACCTGGGTTGTGACTGCACAGATACCCACACTATAATTATAATTTATTTGAATGTAGGTTACATTCAAAACAAGATACATTAAAACTGTTTTCAGGTTCTCTGTGGAGTTCAGTTACCTTGGAAATCCTTGTTCCCCTTTTCAAAACTAGAAATTAAAAACTGGAATAATTTTGGATGAGTTGCCTCACGACACTAAAAAGAGGCACAAAATATTACAACAGAACGGAGGTGGGGGTGAAAACAGATGCCAGGGGCTCAGATCCTCCTGAGACCCGTGTCTTCCCCACACGGCTGCAGGGCAACGAGCCCAGTGCAGGTCCACGTGCAGTTGGTGTCTTGGCTGGGAGGGCTCCTGACTTCCCCAAGGCCTGAGGTGCCTTCCCTGGCCCTGCAGCTTTCCTCCAGAGAAGCACTTGGGGTCGATGATGGAGTTTAAATGTCTGGAAGACATTAGGCTGTCTCACACAGTCAGCCCATCACAATTCCTGACACTGTGTACTCCTAAAAGTACTTTATCTGGGGCTGGGCGCGGTGGCTCACGCCTGTAATCCCAGCACTTTGAAGGCCGAGGTGGGCAGATCACCTGAGGTCAGGAGTTCGAAATCAGCCTGGCCAATATGGTGAAATGCTGTCTCTACTAAAAATAAAAAAAAATTAGCCAGGCACGGTGGCTCACGCCTGTAATCCCAGCACTTTGGGAGGCCGAGGCGGGCGGATCACGAGGTCAGGAGATCGAGACCATCCTGGCTAACATGGTGAAACCCCTTCTTACTAAAAATACAAAAAATTAGCTGGGAGCGTTGGAGGGCGCCTGTAGTCCCAGCTACTCGGGAAGCTGAGGCAGGAAAATCACTTGAACCCAGGAGGCGGAGATTGCAGTGAGCTGAGATCATGCCACTGCACTCCAGCCTCAGCAACAGAGCGAGACTCCGTCTCAAAAAGAAAAGAAAGTTTAATAAACTCTTTCCAATTTGTAATTTTAAGTAACGGGGTGACCTACAGAGCACCTGCCAGGTTTGGAGCCTTGAGACCACGTGGAGACGCTTGACCAGAATGGCTGCAGAGGTCACTCTGCACTCCAGAGCCGCTCTTCGTCCAACTCAGCCAAGTGCTCACGGCCAGCATCACTGTCCACGGCACAAAATGACACCACGGTGACACGACCGTGGTGCCCCGAGAGGACACAACTTCACCTCTAGAGTTCCTGCCAGAGGTAACTAACCTAGATCTAATCAAGAGGAAACATCCAACAAATCCTAATCGAGAGACATTCGACAAAATCACTAATGCTGTGCTCTTAAAAAACATCAATGTCACAGAAGACAAAGGCTGACGATGGCCACACCTCAAAGGAGATCAGAGCGACGGGAGGGTTCAACGCGACACAGGGCCTACTCGGGGAAGGGCAGGAGTGATGGTGGATGAAGCCTGGAGAAGGTCGGCTGTTAGGCCACAGGTGCCGTAGCAGCGCTCACTGGGGCAGGTACAGAAGAAGATGCCTGCAGGAAAAGCGTCACCTTTGCAACTGCCCCTTGAATGCTTCAGGAGAGGGAGAGAGACTGAACATGCGGATTTGGTGAAACAGTAATAGAGTGGGAATCTGGGAAAATGGAAATTCTCTGGACTATTTTTGTAACTTTGCTTTAATTCTCAAGTAATTTCAAAAGAAAAAGAGGCCGGGCGCGGTGACTCACGCCTGTAATCCCACACTTTGGGAGGCCGGGGCGGGTGGATCACGAGGTCAGGAGATGGAGACCATCCTGGCTAACACGGTGAAACCCCGTCTCTACTAAAAATACAAAAAATTAGCTGGGCGTGGTAGTGGGCACCCATAGTCCCAGCTACTCAGGAGGCTGAGGCAGGAGAATGGCGTGAACCCGGGAGGCGGAGCTTGCAGTGAGCCAAAATTGGGCCACTACACTCTAGCTTGGGTGACAGAGCAAGACTCCGTCTCAAAAAAAAAGAAAAAGAAAAACATGTGTAAGCCTTCAAAACGTCCAATGCAAACCTCAACGCTAGTCTAGGCCTGTGGCCAGGCTGGGAGCGTGTGCCTTGGTCCACCACGAGGGGAGTGTGGACATGGGGAGTGTTTGGAAACCACTTCATTTTTTGAATCATTTTATGGTGTTTGATAGAAGCGCCGGTTCATGCTGGACTGGGCCTTCGCCACAGACAGCCTGAGAAGCCTGCTCCAGACACCACTCGTCCAGCGTCTCTGCTCCTGGGGCCGTCTCTGTGTCAGTCCCATCAGCCAGATTCCACGGACCATGTTGTGGGACTGAACAGTTACAAAACGCTGCCTCACTGCAATTCCCACAAATTTCTGACCTTTCTTGAGGGCCACATGTGTTCCTTAGAGTTGGCCTCACGCTAGGCCAGGAAGGTGCAGCTCCAGTGTTGTCGAGGACAGGGCAGTGGCACCAAGCGACCTTCTCTGATCCTGTGTTCTGTCACCCGCCCAGCACAAGTGACGTCCACTACGTCCACGCACCATCCTGTAGTGGGCTTCCAAACCATGGTCCAAGAAACTTGAGTCTGGTAATGCCACTGTACACACTTCAGATTTCTTCTCCTCTTCGGGAAACATTCATCCCACTCCTATATGTACTCAGCAGAACAATGTTTTCCCAACCATGTTACTCTAGCATGGCCCTGGGCGTCCCGACCCCCGGTGTCCCCCCATTTGCACAGCCTGAACCCTGCTGCTGTCACAGCGGCCCCTGGGTCTCTGGGCTCAAACTCGACGTCTGGCTCGGCTCCACCGTGCTCATCTTCGTTAGTAGCTGCTCAGTGCCACGTTTCCTTCCTCTGGGGCCCAGGCTGACGCAGTGGCCCCATTTAGGAAAACTGCTGGTCCCAAGGTGGGGGGGTAAACACAAAGACGGAAGTACGTCCACAGCTAAGCCTGCAGCCAGTGGGTAAGAGGGGCCCACAGGACAGGGAAGAACCCCCGAACTGAAACGTGGTCATACAATCTTTCACGATCAGGAGCCCTGACATACACCAGTGACCCTTAAGCACGCACCCACCGACCCGGCCTTTTCAACTGCGCTAAGAGCAGCACCCGTCAACGCCCTGTTCCTCACACCCTGAGGATTCCGCAAGGGGGAGCCCAGGGCCCGAGGCTGCCACCACCCAGAGTGCAGCGGGCGCTTCCCCACAGTCCAAGGACTCGCCCCATAAAGGGGTATGCCGGAGGTGGAGCACCGTGCCAGGCCCAGGAATGGGCTGCCCTGCCCCTCCTTGGAGGAGGTCTGAGTGGCAAGTGTCATCTTAAAGCACACAAATTACAGAGAGCTTGACAACGCTGAAGACAGTTTAAAGACAATGAGGAATACACTAGAAACCCTAAAGAGTCCATACTTTGTCACTTATCAGCAAAAAACCCTCAAGCAACATCTATCACCTCAGCCTCAACTTTTTTTTTTTTTTAAAGACAGATTTGCTCTGTTGCCCCAGCTGGAGTGCAGTGGTGTGATCTCAGCTCACTGCAACCTCCATCTTTCAAGTTCAAGCGAGTCTCCTGCCTCAGTTTGCCAAGTAGCTAAGACTATAAGCACGTGTCCCCACACCTGGCTTAGTTTTTGTAATTTTTTTTTAGTACAGACAGGGTTTCACCATGTGGGCCAGGCTGGTCTTAAACTCCTGACCTCAAGTGATCCACCCACCTTGACCTCCCAAAGTGCTGGGATTGCAAGCGTGAGCCACTGTGCCCAGTCAGCTTTAACTTCTTATCCTTCAGAACTCATGACATGCCATCATGTTTATTTTTACTTTTCATTTTTTTTGAGACGGAGTCTCGCTCTGTCGCCCAGGCTGGAATGCAGAGGTGCAATCTCGGCTCACCGCAAGCTCCGCCTCCCGGGTTCACGCCATTCTCCTGCCTCAGCCTCCCGAGTAGCTGGGACTACAGGCGCCGCCACCACTCCCGGCTAGTTTTTTGTATTTTTTTTTTTAGTAGAGACGGGGTTTCACTGTGTTAGCCAGGATGGTCTCGTCTCGATCTCCTGACCTCGTGATACACCCGCCTCAGCCTCCCAAAGTGCTGGGATTACAGGCGTGAGCCACCGCTCCCGGCCTTTCAGCACAAATCTTCTAACCTAAGCCTCCGAAGCTTCAAACAGGCTTTGACACCTAACAACCTGGCTCAGCACTGGTCGGCAAGTGTAATCTTTTTCAGTGAAGCACATTTACTGCATGCATTGCTTCAAAGTGACTTAGGAACCACATAGTTTTGACACAAAACTTTTCCATACAGACAAGGCCAGCTTCAGGCTTGTGTGGCCAGCACAGCTGCACAAGGCCCGCCTCAGAAGGGCCAGGCATGGAGTTTAATGCCTTACTGCCAACATCTTGAAATTCTTCATCATTTATCTTTAAACTGGTGTTCTGTAGTGAGGTTCAACAGGACACAGCCCATCTTGCTCCTGCACCCCCTTCTTCCCCCACAACTGTCCACTGTCCCCGGTGGGGTGTGAACAGCAGTGCCTTGCTTCAGACACGTATTCCTGGGAAAGCCTAAAGTCAAATGGCAAATTAAAAACACTATGGCAGGCCAGGAGTCCACAGAAGACATGAAGAAGCTCTTTTCTTGTTTTTTTGTGTGTGTGTTTGTTTAGAGACAAGGTCTTGCTCTGTCGCCTGGGCTGGAAGGCAGTGGCACGATCATGGCTCACTGCAAGCCCAGGCTCAAGTGATCCTCGCGCCTCAGCCTCCTGAATAGCTGGGACTACAGCCACGTACCACCACACCTGTTTTGTTTTTGTAGAGATGGGGGGTCTCACTGTATTTCTGAGGCTGGTCTCAAATTCCTGGGCTCAAGTGATCCACCCACCTCAATCTCCCAAAGTGCTGGAATTACAGGCATGAGCCACCGCACCCAGCCTTTTCCTGCTTTCTCAACAACACGTCCCACGTTTTCATTCTGCACTGGACCCCACATATCATGAAGCTGGCCCTATATTCTAAGGTACAAATATCAGGAAATGGTGCATGTCCTCAGGCGGATCTGCTTCTGTAGGCAGGTATCAGGGAGCCTCGATCCCAGAAACATTCACAACCAAGAGGCTGGTGTTGGGTGTTCCAACAACAGGTGATGAGCAGGTCTGTAAGTGGCTGTCGAGCACTCCAGAGTTTTTCTTTGGCCTGGAGAATAATTTTGGGGTTTTTGGCCCCCCTCTCCCATTTGCTGCATGGTAATTGTAATAAGGAAGGTGCTGGAAAGGGCTGCCAGGTCTGCAATTCGGTGTGGCAACTTGCTGCCGGGGTAAAGGCTGGCTCAGGAGCGCACACCCATGTAAGATCCTCACACTCGGAGCTACGGGCAAGGGCCACACCCAGAAGAGGAGGGAGGTCGACCTCAAGTGGCCTCGTAAAACAAAGACGCGTTCTCATTTAATGTCCGGTTATTTGGGATGTGTTTTAAACTAAGGAAGATTTCGACTCCAGGTCCTGCCAGAGGCTGCTGCGAGAAATTATCGCACAGGTCCTCTCATCTGGATCACCAGACAACAGCTGGGATCTTGGTGCAGACTGTGGGGTCAGGCTCTCTGGAGGTCTCGCAGGTGGTGGCAGAAAGCACACCGAGCACACAGCAGCACAGCCCTCCGGTGCCAACGCATCGAGATGCAGCCACTCCTCGGAGGTGAGAACGCTCCTGAGATCATTCTACCCCCACCACCCAAATGACATTCACGGAAAACCAAAGCGGGCTCTCCACCACACATCCACGCCTCCCCCGGGGTGAGGCCACAGGAGAGGCTGTGGGGCAGCACCTGGGTCCCCTCCTTCCTCTATTCAGTCCACAGCAATTCCTTCTGCCAATTCAGCAGAGCAGTAGCCTCCAAATGGTTTTGACTGTACACCTCTCAGTGAAAAACTAAGTAGAAATCAATATTTGAATATATGAAATACAATATCAAGAAACAAGGCAAAGGATGGAATGGGAGAAAATATTCACAATACACCTACCTCACAAAGGACTTCTGTTCAGGGTATAATAATAAGCTTAATATTCAGTAAGACGGTAAACAACCCAATAAAAATGGTCATTCACTATAGATGACATAGAAATGCCAAAAGCATATGCAGAGACACTCAACACCACTGATCATCAGTAAAAGGCAAATTAAACCACATTTGATGTAAATGATCCAAAGTATTAAAAAAATACACATACCGAGATACCACCACACACCCGGAGAGTGGCTAAGATCAAGACTGACAAAGCCAAGTGCTAACAAGTATACAGGGCAACTAGGGCTGTCACACGCTGCCAGCAAGAATACGAACCGGTGCAATGCTCTGGAAAAGCGGCTCAGCTTTTCGTGAAATAAACGCACACTGCCCACCCAGCCCCACCAATCTACCTGTAGTTATCCGCCAAGAGAAATGAGAGCACCAGTGCACCCAGATGTGACTCCTCCACAAAGGCTCACAGCAGCGTGATGCGCAGCAGCCCAGACTGGACACTGTCTAGACAGTCAGCCATAGGTAATGGATCCACAAATGGCACATCCATGGAAGAGAATCCACTCAGCTGCCACCCAGCAATTGCAAAGGAAAACTGCCCAATCCACTCAACTGCCGCCCGGCAATCGCAAAGGAAAACTGCCCACACAAGTAACATGGGTGAACCCCAAATAAACCATGTGAATAAGAGTGGGCCAAACACCAGCATGTTCTACATGACTCCATGTCTATGAAACCCTGGAAGAAAACACTTCTACGGAAGGGGAGGCACAGAGGTGACTGTCTGGGACTCTCCAGGGGGGATGAGCTGACTGCCAAGGGGCAAGAGGAAGGTCTGGGGGTGAGGGGTAATATCTTAATCTATTATTTTGATTGGGATTTCAGTTACACGGATATATACAGTTGTCAAAACTCTTTGAAAGGCACCCTTAAAATAAGTTTGTTTTATGTGAAGTATACCTCAAAAAAAAGTTTAAAGTAAAAATAAGGTGGCACAATGATATATTAATATATGTATAAATTATATTACAGTATTGCACATTGTAAAACAGAAAAATAGCAACTAAGCAGGATGAAAAAAAAATAACCAGAAGTATTATTTTTCCTCCTAAACTCTTAAAACAAGCTTGTCCAACCCACAGCCCATGGGCTGCATGCAGCCCAGGATGGCTTTGAATGTAGCTCAAAACAAATTCATCAGCTTTCTTAAAACATGATGATTTTTGAGATTTTTTCAGCTCACCAGCTCTTGTTAGTATAGACAATACTTCTTCCAGTGTGGCCCAGGAAAGCCAAAAGACTGGACATCCTGAGTGTAAAGTGTCACCTTGATCACTTCTGGGGACAATGATGGAGACTAATACTACTCCCTGAATACTCTAAACAGAGGGAGTGTGATGCTTAGGGTTGTAGCTTTAAAATCAATAATAATAGACAATTACACAGTATAAAACAGATCAGTGTATGGAGTTCTTTCTGTCTCCTTCCTTCCTTTTTTTTTTTTTTGATGAGAGTTTCTGCTCTTGTCGCCCAGGCTGGAGTGCAGTGGCACCATCTCGGCTCACTGCAACCTCCACCTCCCGGGTTAAAGTGATTCTCCTGCCTCAGCCTTCACCACAGCTGGGATTACAGGCGCCCACGACCACGCTTGGCTAATTTTTGTATTTTTAGTAGAGATGGACGGGGTTTCACCATGTTGGGCAGGATGGTCTCAATCCCCTGACCTCAGGTGATCCGCCCACCTCGGCCTCCCAAAGTGCTAGGATTGCAGGTATGAGCTACCGCACCCAGCCTGAGTTCTTCATTTAAAAGCAAGTTTCAGGTTGGGCTCAGTGGCTCACACCAATTATCCCTGAACTTGGGAGTCTGAGGTTGGAGGAACACTTGAGCCCAGGAGTTCAAGACCAGTCTGGGAAACATGGTAAGACCCCCATCACTGTCTTAAAAAAAAAAGGTGAGCTGTTACTACTGTTTGACACTGGGACGCAGCACTTCATCCTGCGGGCCCTCCACTCGGGGACCTGCGGCGAAGAGCTCCTGCACGTGTGCCCAGACCTCTAGCTTCCCCACCACACTTACAAGTGCCCAGACCTCTAGCTTCCCCACCACACTCACAAGTGCCCAGACCTCTAGCTTCCCCACCACACTTACAAGTGCCCAGATTTCTAGCTTCCCCACCACACTGACAAGTGCCCAGACTTCCAGCTTCCCCACCACACTTATAAGTGCTCAGAATTCTAGCTTCTCCACCACACTTACAAGGTGAGCAGCACCAAGAGGTGAACATTTGCTGAATGTACAGGAAAGCATTTTTAATATACCATGCTGGCCAGGTGCAGTGGTTCATACCTATAATCCCAGCGCTTTGGCAGGCCGAGGTGGGTGGATCACCCAAGGTCAGGAGTTTGAGACCAGCCTGACCAACATGGCAAAATCCCGTCTCTACTAAAAATACAAAAATTAGGCAGGTGTGGTGGCAGGCGCCTGTAGTCCCAGCTCCTCAAGAGGCTGAGGCAGGAGAAGCTTGAACCCAGGAGGCAGAGGTTGTTGCGAATCGAGATGGTACCACTGCATTCCAGCACGGGCGACCGAGCGAGACTCCATCTCAAAAAAAAAAAAACCATGCTTGGTAGCCAGTAAGCACATGGAAGGCTCTTCAACATCATTAGTCACAAGGGAAATGCAAATTAAAACCACAATACCTGCCAAAATACCTAAAATAAAAAAGAGAGAAAATGCCAAGAGTTGAGGCAGCTGTGAGGCACCCTGAACTGGATCTCACACAGTATAAACGGCTATAAACTGCACAAAGCACTTTCCAACATGTTAAGAAAGCTGAACACATGGCCAGATCTGGTGGCTCACGCCTGTAATCCCAGCACTTTGGGAGGCCGAGACGGGTGGATCACAAGGTCAGGAGATCGAGACCATCCTGGCTAACACGGTGAAACCCCGTCTCTACTAAAAAAAAAAATACAAAAAAACTAGCCGGGCGAGGTGGCGGGCGCCTGTAGTCCCAGCTACTCAGGAGGCTGAGGCAGGAGAATGGCGTAAACCCGGGAGGCGGAGCTTGCAGTGAACCGAGATCCGGCCACTGCACTCCAGCCTGGGCGACAGAGCTAGACTTCGTCTCAAAAAAAAAAAAAAACCAACAAACAAACAAACAAAACTATAAGATTATTCACAGCAGCATTATCCGTAATAGCCCCGAATAAAATTACTTTAAATGTCCACCTATAGCAGAATATTGAATCGTCATATATCCACGTTACTAAATACTTCCCGGTAATGAGAATAAATGTCCAATAGCTATGTGCAAAAATATGGATTAACCTCAGAAACACAGTATTCAATAAAAAACAAACACCCTCTCCTACCAAAGACTCTGAACAATTTCATGTATATGAAGTTCGAAAGCAAACAAAACTAATTTATGGTTTAGAACGCAGGATAGGAGTTCCACACTGAGGAGTGGGAGGCTCTGGTTGGGAGAGGTGGATGCCAATGACGTCACATGTCTTCACTAGAACAGACCATGCCAGCAGTGCTTACTGAGCTATACGTAGAATCTGCGCACTTTTCTGTGTCTAGATGATACTTTTACAAAGTGGAGAGTAATGGAGACCAACTAAGAACAACTCCAGAAGTCCAAGTGAGAAACCACTAGGTCAACGGCGAGATGGGGCAGGAGGAAGAGCAGGTGACACATCTGAAAAACGCTAAAGGAGGACAGACGGGCAGATCAACAATTCTTTTTTTTTTTAATTATTTTTTTCCATCCCTGTGAACGCAGAGCAGCAGAGCACACCGTGGAGAGGGTACACCCCCAGGACCTGGGTAGGCAGCACTGGCTCACAAGAGGAAAGAAGGACAGTGGCACTGCACACACAGAGCTGGACGGAAGCCAGGTCCCAACACCACTGAGGACGGCCACCCACCAGCACTTCACTCTGCACACCCCTTCCACAGCCACTTGCCTGGAGTAGCTCTATGCCCCATAAAGGTCCACAATCCCTTTTCCACAATTCCAAAAAGCAAAAAGCTCCAAAAACTCTGACCTGAAATCATCTGGCAGCCAATTCTGACCCAAACTGAGAAAAAGCTAATTATACCCTTCAATTAGCCCACTTAGTGAGAATATTCCTGAGTTCAGCAATAGAAATGCTCACGTGTTCGATGACGCGGTGCTGGGAGAGAGAAATCATACCCAGCACACACGCTGCGCTACTGTTGTAAATCCAGTCTGCTCTGATGCCAAAGCATCTCTGGGTTTGGGCGGCATCTGTGTGTGTACCAGCACAGTGCCATTTCCCTAGGACTTTCTCCACAAATACTCTGATTTAAGGGGAAAATTAGGCAGCTTACATAAAAAAAAAAAAAAAGAGAGAGAATAAATCCATTTAACTACTGTCCAGAGGAGATGATCAATTAGTATTTTTGTTGTTGTCACTAATAGATGATAAATGCACATGGCATAAAATGTAAACGCCAAAGAATTTTCAAAATAAAAGTAAGGTGGGGCACAGTGGCTCACGCCTACAATCCCAGCATGTTAGAAGACTGAAGTGGGAGGGTCGACAGCCCAGGAGTTCAAGACCAGCTTGTGCAACATAGTGAGACCTCATCTCTATAAAAAAAAACAAAAAGCGAAGCATGATGGCAGGTAGTCCCAGCTACTTAAGAGGCTGCGGCAGGAGGATCACTCGAGGCCAAGAGTTCAAGGCTGCAGTGTGCCATGATCACGCCGCTGCACTCTAGCAAGACCCTGTTCCACTAAAAACTAAAAATAAAAGAAAGACTCTTCCCTATCAAGGCCTCCTACTGCTCTAGCTTCTCACGACCATTCTCAGAGCAGAGCCCAGAACGATTCAAACAAGCAAAGAGAAGCTGCCAGAAGAGGCAAAAGCTCTGGGCTCCAAGCGGGCAGCTGTGGTGACGGGCAGCTGCGGTGAGCCTCTGCTCAGCCCCTGGGTACGGTGGGCAGCTGTGGTGAGCCTCTGCTCAGCTCCCGGGTACGGTGGGCAGCTGTGGTGAGCCTCTGCTCAGCTCCTGGGTACGGCACCCCCACAGCAGGTACTCACACAGCACTGAGCACACTCTGCCCCTTCCAAGACGCCTTCAGACAGATGCCGCAAGTTCTCACCTACAGCCTCCCTGGATAACGGGAGCCCAGGAGTTCGCGGTAAGAGCTATGACTGTGCCACTGGCACTTCCAGCCTGGGTACCAGAGCAAGACCCTATCTCGAAAACAACAAAACGAAATAAAAGATCTCTCAAAATAGTCTTCTGATGGCATGTCTGGTTTTATTTACTAAGCATTTACAAATAGTTGTGGAGTGGATTTAGAAAATAGTTGTAAGACAAAAATCACAGTATCAAACGAAACCCCTACATGGGAAATGTCCTCTGCTGGGGTCCCACTGGCCGTTCTGGCAACAACACTCAAGAAGTTTAGCTCATTCTACTTTTCCTTTCCAGGTAAATAACCTGTTAAGTACCAGAGACCATTCATTCGCTTATTCATTTATACAGGGTTTCACTCTGCAATCACCGCTCACTGCAGCCTCAACCTCCTGGGCTCAAGCAGTTCTCCCACATCAGACTCCTGAGTACCTGGGACTACAGGTGCACACCACCACACCCAGCTAATTTTTTTTATTTTTTGTAGAGACAGGGTTCTACTATGTTCCCTAGACTGGTCTCAAACTCCTGTACTCCTGCCTCAGTCTCCCAAAGTACTAGGCATGAGCCACCACACCCGGCCCGGAGACCACTTGTAGAGCTGACCAAGCCCTTGGTAATGCTGCTCTGGCCGCACTCTGCACCTGTCCTCTCCTGCCAGCAGGGTCCTCTGCCGTTTCTCATATCAACACCAACACTGCCCTTCTGCCAGGCGTGGCAGCAAACACCTGTAATCCCTGTAATGGAAGGTTGGGAGGTGGAGGCAGGAAGATTGCTTGAGCCCAGTAGTACTAAACCAACCTGAGCAGGACAGCGAGACCCTGTCTGTATAAAACAAACAAACAAAAAAACTGGGGGCAGGCGTGGTGGCTCACGCCTGTAATCCCAGCACCTTGGGAAGCCAGAGGTGGGCGGATCTTCTGGGTTCAGTTTGAGACCAGCCTGGCCAACATGGTGAAATCCCGTCTCTACTAACAATACAAAAAGAACTAGCTGGGCCTGGTGGTGCGCGCCTGTAATCCCAGCCACTCGGGAGGCTGATGCAGGAGAATCGCCTGAACCCAGGAGGCGGAGGTTACGGTGAGCCGAGATCGCACCACTGCACTCCAGCCTGGGCAACAAGAACGAAACTGTCTCAAAGAAAAAAAAAGAAATAAGAAAAAAAAAAAAACTTGTGGAGGGAGGCCGAGGCAAGTGGATCACTTGAGGCCAGGAGTTCAAGACCAGACTGGCGACCATGGCAAAATCCCGTCTCTACCAAAAAATACAAACATAGCTAGGGGTGGTGGTGCACGCCTATAATCCCAGCTACTTGCGAGGCTGAGGCAGAAGAACTGCTTCAACCCCAGAGGCGGAGGTTGCAGTTAGCCAAGATCGCACCACTGCACTCCAGCCTGGGCAAGAGAGTGAGACTCCATCTCAAAAAAAATTTTTAAATTTAATTAGCTGGATGCAGTGATTTGTGCCGCTAGTCCCTATTACACGGGAGGCTGAGGTAAAGAGGATCCCTTGAGCCCAGAAGTTCAAGGCAGCAGTGAGCCATGATTGCACCGCTGCACTTCAGCCTGGGCAACAAAGTAAGACTCCATCTATTTTAAAAAAGATCACCCTTCCTACCTCTCGAAACAGGTATAGTGCATTAAGTACGAAAAAAACATTTATCAGTTTTTCTGAGTGTCATATCTGATTGTCACACAAGCATCAACTTGTAATACACAGATATGCATTAATAAATTAAAAAATTTGGCCAGGCACGCTGACTCATGACTGTAATCCCACCACTTTGGGAAGCTGAGGCGGGAGGTCAGGAGTTCGAGACCAGCCTTGGCCAACAAGGTTAAACTCCGTCTCTACTAAAAATACAAAAACTAGCTGGGCATGATGGTGGGTGCCTATAATCCCAGCTACTCAGGAGGCTGAGGCATGAGGATCACTTGAACCTGGGAGACGGAGGTTGCAGTGAGCCAAAATGGCGCCACCGCATTCCAGCCTGGGCGATATGGTGAGACTGTCTCAAAAAAACAAAAAACAAAAAAACCTGTAAATCATTAGTTATTTAGAATCTACAACTATTTTTTAAAATTCTAAATCCAAAAACCTGTCTATTTCAGGCCTACTTGTGCTTATACCACACCCTTCATCCCTGTCGCTGCACACCCTGACGTTGGCCCACTGACACCTCCACTAAAAAGTGAACCCATCAGCAGAACCAGAGAAGATGGAGCTGCCCGCACAGGAATGTGCTTGGTCTCGAACACCCTCCGACGCTGGGAGAGCCCGCTCCAAGGACAATGAGGCAGCAGCCACACACCACACACCACACCCCACACCCCACACCCCACACACCACACACCCACGGCGGGCCCATCTGTCTGAGACAGCTCACACTCCAAGCTATGCCAGCGTCAGCCCCTGAAGGTGCCACTCCATTTCAAGCCAACACAGTACTGACGCATAAAAAGGCTTTTCCGTCCAACACAGTATTAACACACAAAAAGGCCTTTCTGTTCAACAAGCCCAGGTGTGATGCACTGGGAAAAAAAAATCAATAAAAGCTCACTTACTGATACGGGACCTCAGCTGTCAACCTTGTTAGTGCGCATGAAACAATTAGAGAATTCAAGACAGAAGCAAGTGCTAACTTACAACTATTTGCTCCCTCCCTAGGTGACACTGAGACAGACAAAAGGAAAGGACCTGAGCAGGAACCTTCACAGCTGGTCTTACAGGAGCGGCAGCTGCAGAGTAGCATCCGGTGGGCAGGCACGTGGGAGGAAGGAAAGGGCTACGCCTGAGGGTGGGTGCTGGACTAGAGTGTGCCAACTCCAGGAGAAGAGACAGGGGTATGAGTAGACAAACCATCTCCCCGCATCCAGGCCAATGGGATGGCTAAATTGGGGAATGGGGGTATGACATGGGATCACTGGAAAGGTTTCAAACAGATTACGTGCAGAAGGACACATACCCAGAAACAACAATCATGCAGGAAGAATGGACATGAGACAAGGAAGTTAAAGTCACTAACGCCAAAATCTCTTACTTCCAATTCTCCAAATCACTGAAACGGTTGAGACCATTCTGAAAAGTAACCCTTTCTTTTCTTCTTTTATTCTTTTTTGAGACAGAGTTTTGCTCCTGTTGCCCAGGCTGGAGTGCAATGGCGCGATCTCACCTCACTACAACCTCTGCCTCCCGGGTTCAAGAGATTCTCCTGCCTCAGCCTCCCAAGTAGCTGGGAATACAGGCACAAGCCACCACACTTGGCTAATTTTTGTATTTTTAGTAGAGCCAGGGTTTTACCATATTGGCCACGCTGTTCTTGAACTCCTGAGCTCAGGTGATCTGCCTGCCTCGGCCTCTCAAAGTGCTGGGATTACAGGCGTGAGCCACCACATCCAACCAGCTTTCAATTATCATTTTTTTTTTGTTTTTTTTTTTGAGATGGAGTCTTGCTGTGTCGCCCAGGCTGGAGTGCAGTGGCATGATCTCGGCTCACTGCAACCTCCACCTCCCAGGTTTAAGAGATTCTCCTGCCTCTGCCTCTCGAGTAGCTGGGATTACAGGTGCCTGCCACCATGTCCAGCTAATTTTTTGTATTTTTAATGGAGACAGGGTTTCACCATGTTGGCCAGCCTGGTCTCGAACTCCTGACCTCAGGTGGTTCACTCACCTCAGCCTTCCAAAGTGTTGAGACTACAGGCGTGAGCCAACATGGCCGGCCCATTCACATATATATACACATATATATACACATACATGTATACACATATATACACATACATATGTATACACATATATACACATACATATGTATACACACATATATACGTATGTATATACATGTATATACATACATACATACATATATACACTTTTTTATTTTTAGAAACATGGTCTCACTCTGTTGCCCAGACTGGAGTGCAGTGGTATGATCATGGCTCACTACAGCCTTGACCTCCTGGGTTCAAGCAATCCCCCCACCTCAGCCTACAAAGTAGCTGGAATCACAGGCGTGTGCCACCATACAGAGCCAATTGTTGCATTGTTTCTGTAGAGACAGGGTCCAACTATGTTGTTCAGGCTGGTGTTGAACTCCTGTCCTCAACTGATCCTCCCGTATCAGCCTCCCCAAGTGCTGAGATTACAGGCCTGAGCCACGATGCCCAGCACCTCACAGTTTTAAAAGCTTCAATACTTTCCTACTTCTCCCTCCCACTCTCATACCACATTTTCTACCTCAAAAAGAAATCCCATCACCTCTCAGTCTTAAACATTCCAAAAGTGTTTTCTCTTCCCACCAGAAGATAAACCAGGAGAGGAAGAATGAAAATTCTGAAGCACTCTTCATCACTACTCTTCTAACTGCTTTGGAAGATCTGGCAAGGGCAACCCACACTGGGCTGAGTGGCTGTGAACTGTGGGAATGGTGTGGGGTACAAGTCCCTTCCCTGGGCTGGGCCTCAGTGGGGTCAGAGGTGACAGTGAGGGGCTTCAGGAAGGGCCTGGCTGGAAAGATGTATCCTAAGTTTGGTGGGGTTGTTTTTCACTCCCTATAAAACATGGCACAGAGCATTTTGCTCTTTCACTTTTATACCATACTTGATACACAGAAAAGCCCCATGCGGCTCCTGTGGGGACTGTGTCCACCAGCAGAGGACAAGGGCACTCTTCTGTCCGCAACAACAAAGGCAACTGCGAGCATGGTAATTTTTCCTTTGACAAATGAACTTAATGTTCTTTTAACTGGAGACAGGATCTTGGTCTGTCATCCAGGTTGGAGTGCAGCAGCACGATCATGGTTCACTACAGCTTCAACGTCCTGGGCTCAAGCAAACCTCCCAAATTAGCCTCCCGAGTATCTAGGACTGGAGGAATGCACCACCACACCTAATTTTTAAATTTTTTGTAGAGACAGTGGCATCACCATGTTGGCCAGGCTGGTCTCGAACTCCTGGCCTCCAGCAACCCTCCCACCTCCCACCGGGCCTATGTCTTTTTTTTTTTTTTCAGACGGAGTCTTGCTCAGTCACCCAGGCTGGAGTACAGTGGCATGATCTCAGCTCACTGCAACCTCTGCCTCCTGGGTTCAAGCGATTCTCCCGTCTCAGGCTCCCCAGTAGCTGGGATTACAGGTGCCTGCCACCAAGTCCAGCTAATTTTTTGTATTTTTAACGGAGACAGGGTTTCACCATGTTGGCCAGCCTGGTCTCAAACTCCTGACCTCAAGCAATCTGCCTGCCTCAGCCTCCAGAAGTGCTGGGATTACAGGTGTGAGCCACTGTGCCCGGCCATGGATAATTTTTTTTTTTTGAGACAGTCTCTATCACCAGGCTGGAGTGCAGTGGCGCGATCTCACGGCAACCTCTGCCTCCCAGGCTCAAGTGATTCTCCTGCCTCAGCCTCCTGAGTAGCTGGGATTATAGGCGTGTGCCACCATGCCCAACTCATTTTTGTATTTTCAGTAGAGATGGGGTTTCACCGTGTTGGTCAGGATGGTTTCAATCTCTTGACCTCGTGACCTGCCTGCCTTGGCCTCCCAAACTGCTGGCAAACAGGCATGAGCCACCGTGCACCCGGCCTTTTTTTTTTTTTTTTTTTGAGACGGAGTCTCACTCTTGTTGCCCAGGCCGGAGTGCAGTGGCGTGATCTCAGCTCACTGAAACTTCCACCTCCCAGGTTCAGGCAATTATCCTGCCTTAGCCTCCCGAGTAGCTGGGATTATAGGCGCACACCACCAAGCCTGGTTAATTTTTGTGTTTTTAGTAGAGATGGGGTTTCACCAAGCTGGCCAGGCTGGTCTCGAACTCCTAACCTCGTGATCCGCCTGCCATGGCCTCCCAAAGTGCTGGGATTACAGGTGTGAGTCACCGCGCCCGGCCAGCAATGGATACTTTTTCACATCCACTTTTACGGTCTAAATGTTCCACACGAAGTATTATTTCACAATATTTTTAAAATTAATATTTTAAAGTAAACTTTAATCACTTAAGAAAGACTGTAAGCATCATACCAATTCAGTCAACAAGTATCTGAATTTCTCAGGAATAACTTCCCTAACATAATACCAGCAGCTCTGGCCCAGCGTCCCACTCACTGGGCAGCTGGAGGCTGGCCCCCACCAAGTGCCCAGTAGCCGAGTGGATCCAGCAGCAAGAATCTTCTACAACCAGCTGCTAAGCTTTATATTCTATTCTTTTCCGAAACAATGTTTTCTAACCTTAGGTGCCTACCAGAAGCTGCTGGAGACGTCATTCAAAATCTACCGTGTGTGTCTGTTCTAACCTGTCTGGAGATTTGACTGACACAAGGCACTCCTCTTCTGTTTTTCCTAAGTCAGATCCAAGGGCAAAAAAGCTTAAAAACATTTCAAACCCATTTAACAACTCTCAGTTGCCTGGGGCAAAAGATTACAGTCCCAACATACAACAGACCCCAACATACAACAGACTAGTCCCAACATACAACAGACTAGTCCCAACATACAACAGACTAGTCCCAACATACAACAGACTCTGCCTAAGGCAAAAACCTGGGCGTGTTTCCGGGAAATCAGGACATTCAGAGGCCTCAGCCTGTGCTGGAAAATTCAGAAAGCTACGCACATGCCCAGGGCAAAATGCGCACTCTGCAAAGATCTCAGGCCTCCACCTTGCTTTCACTCTGGGCTGATCCTCAGGCCAAGCGCAAGCCTGACCAAGAGTTCAAGGAGGGCTCAGGCACAAAGTCATTTTGCAAAGACTGGAAGAGTTCCTGGCATTCAAGGAAATCTTTGCAAAACACCAGCTAAACACAAGCTAAGGAACAAGGACTTCAGTGACTACATAACGAAGGACGATAGTCTGCAATAATAACAGCTTGAGAAAGTCATTAAATAAAAGGGTCCCTATATCCTTCGGCAAACAAAAAACCCACCAAACCCAAGCAAAGGAAAAGAATCTGATTTCCAGAACTACTGCGTTGTAATAATCACAGGTACAGTTTGCAACAACAACAACAATCACAAGGCACACAAAGAAACAGGAAAGTATGACTCAGTCAAAGAAATAAAAACTGACAAACTATTCTGGGGAAGGCCAGACACTGGATTTACTAGACAAAGACTTTGAAACAACTGCCTTAAACATGCTCAAAAACTTAAATAAAAACACAGGCCGGGCACCGTGGCTCACACCTGTAATTCCAGCACTTGGGGAGTCCGAGATGGGCAGATCACCTGGGGTCAGGAGTTTGAGACCAGCCCGGCCAACACAGTGAAACCCCAATCTCTACTAAAAATACAAAAAAATGCCAGGCGCAGTGGTTCACGCCTATAATCCCAGCACTTTGGGAGACTGAGATAGGCGGATCACCTGAGGTCGGGAGTTCAAGACCGGCCTGACCAACATGGAAAAACCCCGTCTCTACTAAAAATACAAAATTACCCGGGCATGGTGGCGCATGCCTGTAATCCCAGCTACTTGGGAGGCTGAGGCAGGAGAATCGCTTGAACCCGCAGAGGTTTCAGTGAGCCGAGATCACGCCACTGCACTCCAGCCTGGGCAACAAGAATGAAACTCCATCTCAAAAAAAAAAAAACTCCACACAACTAAAAGAAAAAAGGAAAACAACGCGTGTGTGAACCAAACAGGACTATCGATAGAGACAGAAAATATAAAAAGGAACAAAACAGGCAGAGCCTAAGGGACCTGAGATGTCAGCTTACCAACCAACACCCACAGTATGGGAGTCTGAAATGTGCAGAAAGAATGTTCGGGCTGGGCGCGGTGGCTCAAGCCTGTAATCCCAGCACTTTGGGAGGCCGAGACGGGCGGATCACGAGGCCAGAAGATCGAGACCATCCTGGCTAACACAGCGAAACCCCGTCTCTACTAAAAAAATACAAAAAACTAGCCGGGCGAGGTGGCGGGCACCTGTAGTCCCAGCTACTCGGGAGGCTGAGGCAGGAGAATGACGTAAACCTGGGAGGCGGAGCTTGCAGTGAGCTGAGATCCGGCCACTGTACTCCAGCCCGGGCGAAAAAGTGAGCTCCGCCCCCAAAAGTTAAAAAAAAAAAAAAAAAGAATGTTTGAAAAAATAATGGAAAAAAGCCTTTTTGAGTTTAATGAAAGACAAGAATTTTACAAATCCAAGAAGCTCAACAAACTCCAAGTAGGATAAACTCACAGGACCCAAAATGAAACACATTTTAATAAAAGTGTTGAAAGCCAAAAGACAAAGAAGAGAGAATCTTGACAGCAGCAAAAGAAAAGCGCCTGGATAACTGTCAACAGCTGACTTCTCATCAGAAATCATGAAGGCCAAGGCGGGGCATGGTGGCTCACACCTGTAATCCCAGCACTTTGGGAGGTTGAGGCGGGTGGATAAACTGAGGTCAGGAGTTCAAGGCTAGCCTAACCAACATGTGGAAACCCCATCTGTACAAAAAAAATACAAAAATTAGCCAGGCGTGGTGGCAGGCGCCTGTAATACCAGCTACTCTGAGGGCTGAGGCAGGAGAATCGCTTGAACCTAGAGGTGGAAGTTGCAGTGAGCCAAGACGGTGCCACTGCACTCCAGCCTGGGCAACAGAGCAAGAACCTGCCTCACAAAAATGTGTGTTTTTCAGCACTCAATAATTAACAGGTAGATTTGTGTCAACAAGAAAATGCATAGCCTGAAAAACAACTTTTAAGAGAGAACAAAATAAAAGATCCATGGAAAATAAACTACTACTTTTGGGGACAGGTTTCAACAAGTTCGTTACCATCTGTAAGAGGAGACAGGAACAAGAGTGAATGCTGAGCCACCTAGTCACTAAAGTCAAATCTGGAGGGGCTGAGGCGTGTGGTGGGAAGGATCAGAGCTACAGACCATCTCATCTGGGACAAGGATGTGCACCAGTAGCACAATCCCAGGAGGGTCGCCTCCAGAGCTCTGCAAAAGTTCTCAGCAAGAAGGAGCCTGGCCCCTCCTCTAGCCCAAGGCACGAAGACCCAAGAGCCAGGTCTGTGCACAGGCTCTGCAGAAGCAGAGCAGCAGCACCAGGTCGGTGCAAAGGCTCAGGCACAACGAGCCACCCACTTCATGGTCCGTCTGACTTGTTCTGATACCAGAGCCCAACAACGATCAAGCAGTACCACAAGTCACGTTCCCTGTCACACATTATTAGAACATTTTTATTCAATCACAAGAAATTCTGTCCATGTGCAGCCAGGCTTCCACAGGTTACCCCTCCACATATCAGCCATCTTTTGGTTTTTTTTCGAGACAAGGTTTTGCTCTGTTGCCCAGACTCGAGTGCAATAGTGCAATCACAGTTCACAGCAGCCTCAACCTCCTAGGGTCAAGTGATCCTCCCACCTCGGCCTCCCAAGTAGCTAGGACTAGAGGCCCTCACTACAACATCTGGCTACTTTTTTTTGAGACAGGGTCTTACTCAGTTGGGACTACAAGTGTGCGCCGCCATGCACGGCAATCTTATCTACCTATCTACCTGAGACAGGGTCTCCCAATCTTATCTACCTATCTACCTGAGACAGGGTCTCCCCTTCTGTTGCCTGGGCTGGAGCGCACTGGTGTGATCTCAGCTCCCTGTAGCCTCCACCTCTTGGGTGCAAGTGATCCTCCAACCTCAGTCTCCCGAGTAGCTGGGACTACAGCTGCGCGCCACCAGGCCCGGCTAACGTCCCGCTGCGCGCCACCAGGCCCGGCTAACCTTCCACGGCGCGCCACCAGGCCCGGCTAACCTACAACTGCGCGCCACCAGGCCCGGCTAACACAATTCATGTCGTTTCAAGTCAATGATGGGCTGCATATATGAGGGTCCCGTTATTACGATGGAGCTGAAAAATTCCTATTCCTAGCTATTGTGATGTCATAGTGCAATGAATTACTCACGAGTCTCGGGGGATGCTGGTGTCAAGGAACCCACTACGCGAACAGCCGTATGAAAGTACAGCACATGGCCCGGCACAGTGGCTCACAGCTGTAATCTCAGCACTTTGGGAGGCCGAGACGGGCGGATCACGAGGTCAGGAGATCGAGACCATCCTGGCTAGCACGGCGAAACCCCGTCTCTACTAAAAATACAAAAAAAAATCAGCCCAGGCGTGTTGGCGGGCGCCTGTAGTCCCAGCTACTCAGGAGGCTGAGGCAGGAGAATGGCGTGAACCCGGGAGGCAGAGCTTGCAGTGAGCCCAGATCACGCCCCTGCACTCCATCTTGGGCAACAGAGCGAGACTCCGTCTCAAAAAAAAAAAAAAGAAAGTACAGCACATATGATCACGTACAATATGTAATACTTGACAATAATAAATGACTGTTACTGGTTATGCATTTACTGCACTATACTTTTCTTTTTTTTGAGACAGAGTCTCACTCCGTTGCCTAGGCTGGAGTGCAGTGGCTTGGTCTCGGCTCACTGCAACCTCCGCCTCCCGGGTTCAAGCAATTCTCCTGCCTCAGCCTCCCGAGTAGCTGGGACTACAGGCGTGTGTCACCAAGCCCGGCTAACTTTTTTTTAGTAGAGACGGGCTTTCACCATGTTGGCCGGGCTGGTCTCGAACTGATGACCTCAGGTGATCCACCCGCGTCGGCCTCCCAAAGTGCTGGGATGACAGGCATGAGTCACTGTGCCCGGCAGCACTATACTTTTTATTGTTAATTTAGAGTATACTGCTTCTACTTATTTTTAAACAGTTAACTATACGATAGCCCCAGGCAGGTCCTTCAGGCAGTATCCAGAAGGCATGATTATCACCAGAGGTGACAGCTCCGTGCACTTTCACTGCCCCTGAGAACTTTGGAGTGGGACAAGATGTGGAGGTGGAAGACAGTGATACTGCTGGTACTGACCCTGTATAGGGCTAGGCTAGTGTGTGTTTCAGTCTTAGTTTTTAAACAAAAAAAGTTTAAAAAGAAAAAAAATAATAATTTTACAAACAGAAAAAAGCTTATCAAATAAGAATACAAAAATATTTCTGCGGTCAGGCGCATGGCTCACACCTGTAATCCCAGCGCTTTGGGAGGCCAAAGCAGGCAGATCATCTGAGGTCAGGAGTTCGAGACCAGCCTGGCCAACATGGCAAAACTCCATCTCTACTAAAAACACAAAAATGAGCCAGGCAAGGTAGCTACTTGGGAGGCTGAGGCAGGAGAATTGCTTGAACCCAGGTGGTGGAGGTTGCGGTGAGCCGAGATCACACCATTGCACTCCAGCCTGGGCCACACAGTGAGACGCAGTCTCAGAAAAAAACAACAAAAAATATTTTTTATGTCTGTATAATGTGTGTTTTAAACTAAGTATTAGTTTATAAAGTAAAAAAAATTATAGTATGTTAAGGCTAATTTATTATTGAAAATTTTTTTCTTCTACCTGACAAGAAAACTCTTTTTAAATAAATTTAGGCCAGGCACAGTGGCTCACACCTGTAATTCAAGCACTTTGGGAGGCCAAGGTGGACGAATCACCTGAGGTTAGGAGTTCAAGACCAACCTGGCCAACATGATGAAACCCCATCTCTGCTAAAAATGAAAAAATCAGTTGGGCACGGTTTCAAGCGCTGGTAATCCCAGCTACTCGGGAAGCTGAGACAGAAGAATCGCTTGAACCCAGGAGGCGGAAGTTGCAGTGAGCCAAGATCATGCCATTGCACTGCAGCCTGGGTGACAAGAACGAAACTCCTTCTCAAATAAATAAATAAAGTGTAGCCTAAATGTCCAGTGTTTATAAAGTTGACAGTGGTGTATGGCCATGTCCTAGGCCTTCCCATTCACTCACTGACTCACCCAGTTCTGCAAGCTCTGTTGACACTCAGTGCCCTAGAGAGCTGCACCATCTTTTGTCTTTTGTACCTTATTTTTACTGTCTTTTCTGTTTTAGTATGTTTAGACACACAAACACCTACCACGTTATAGCGTTCAGTACAGCACAGATTGCTTAAGTTTGTGCAGCCTGTGGCTGTAGGAGCAAAAGGATGTACACACAGCCTGGGTGTGTAGCAGGCTGTGTCACCTAGGTTTGTACAAGTATGCTCTATGATGTTGGCACAACAATGAAATCACCTAACGATGCATTTCTCAGAATGATTCCCACCGTTAGGTGATGCATGACTGTACAAGGCCAAAAAGGCCACTCTGGGGAGTCTACCATCAACGAAAACAAAAAAAAAAGTGGGAGCAACTGTAGAATCAGAAGTGAATTTAACCTGACTTACATTTATAACTGTTTTACATGGTTTTCTACAGTACAGTATTCACCCAATCCAACTCAGAAGCCTACATCCAACCAATTCAGCAATAAACATCTGAGTCCTATCGAGTACCCAGACCTCCTGGAGGTCACCCAGGGGTCAAAGGCCACAACCCCAGGAAGTGTACAACGTAAAGATGAATCAGCCCAGCCAGCCCACAGAACACTTACATGCAGTTCACTCCAGTGTACAGGATCTGAGTTCTTTAACTACGTGTGGGCAAGTCCAGGGGAAGCTGGGCGCGGTGGGAACAGGTCCTCACGGAGGACCCAGAACAGACAGTTCATATTTAAACCACATCTTCTTCTACCCAGCTCAAACAACTATAAAAATGATGTTCATTACCCTGACATCCTCCAACAGTTCAGAAATGGCAAAAACACAGAATTTTTAAAACATTCTCTATACACTCAAAATGCTATTGTATTCTGAAAAATACAAGACCAAAAAAGCCACTTTGAAAACACAACAGTAGACCAGGCGCAGTGGCTCACGCCTGTAATCCCAACACTTTGGGAGGCCGAGGCAGGAGAATCACTTGTGGTCAGGAGTTCGAGACCAGCCTGGCCCACATGGTGAAACCCCATCTCTACTAAAAATACAAAAATTAGCCAGGCATGGTGGTGGGCACCTGTAATCCCAGCTACTTGGGAGACTGAGGCAGGAGAATCACTTGAACCCGGCAGGAGGAAGTTGAGGTGAGCCGAGATGGCGCCACTGCACTCCAGCCTGGGTGACAGAGCAAGACTCCGTCTCAAAAAAACAAAACAAAACAAAAAAAACACAACAGTAGTTTTAAATTTACTTATTTCCGGTTTTCTCTTTCTTTCTTTCTTTTTTTTTTTTTGAGATGGAGTTTCGCTCTTGTTGCCCAGGCTGGAGAGTGCAATGGCGCCATCTCAGCTCACCGCAACCTCCACCTCCCGGGTTCAAGTGATTCTCCTGCCTTAGCCTCCCGAGTAGCTAGGATTACAGGCGTGTGCCACCACACCAGGCTAATTTTGTATTGTTAGTAGAGACGGGGTTTCTCCATGTTGGTCAGGTTGGTCTCGAACTCCCGACCTCAGGAGATCTGCCCGCCTCGACCACACAAAGTGCTGGGATGACAGGCGTGAGCCAACGTGCCCGGCCTATTTTAAGTTTTCTATATTCCATCTGTTCAAATAAAAGTCAAAAGATGAGTTTTCTTACTGCCGATTATTAATGACTAAACATCATTAAAAACAGCACCTTGAGAGCCGTCTTTCCCAGCATGGCTGTGCTAACACTGACGTCACATCATCAGTTCATTCTCCAGTGGAACCAGGAACACAAAAAACTGGAACAATTCAGCTACAGCTCAGTGTCTTTTATCCCACTAAACGTTCTCAGAATGTCTGTATCAATGTAACTAAGGTATTCCTAGTTCTCAGACTATCTGTATCAGCCTAATTAAGTCAATAAATATGACTAAGAGTACACAAGTGTAACAGTGCTAGGCTACTACTGCCTTAAGGGACCTAGCTGAACCTTCTCACAACCAGGGATAGCAAGACAGAACTGCATTCCAGGAGTGTCCTTTCAAAGCTGCAAAGGAGGAGGAGTTACCTAGTGACTGCAATGAGTCTCAACCCCCAGGCTCTGTTTTAGAAAACGCACTTTCGGCTGGGGGAGGTGGCTCACGCCTGTAATCCCAGCACTTTGGGAGGCCAAGGTGGGCGGATCACAAGGTCAGGAGATCGAGACCATCCTGGCTAACACAGTGAAACTCCGTCTCTACTAAAAATACAAAAAATTAGGCGGGCTCGGTGGCAGGCGCCTGTAGTCCCAGCTACTCGGGAGGCTGAGGCAGGAGAATGGCGTGAACCCAGCAGGCAGAGCTTGTAGTGAGCCCAGATTGCACTACTGCACTCCAGCCTGGGCGACAGAGCGAGACTCCGACTCAAAAAAAAAAAAAAAAAAAAAAAACCCCTTTCAGGTGAGGTGCCATAGCTCACGCCTGTAATCCCAGCACTTTGGGAGGCTGAGGTGAGCAGATCACCTGAGGTCAGGAGTTCCAGACCAGCCTGGCCAACATGGTGAAACCCTATCTCTACTAAAACAAAAAAATTAGCCACGCGTGGTAGCAGGCACCTGTAATCCCAGGTGCTCAGGAGGCTAAGGCAGGAGAATCACTTGAACCCGCGAGGCAGAGGTTGCAGTGAGCCGAGATTTTGCCACTGCAGTCCAGCCTGGAAGACAGAGCAGGACTCCACCTTGAAAAAAAAAAGAAAAATTAGCCAGCGTGGTGGCACATGCCTGTAATTCCATCTACTCAGGAGACTGAGGCAGGAGAATCACTTGAAACCGGGAGGTGGACACTGCAGTGAGCCGAGATCACACCACTGCACTTCAGCCTGGACAACAGAGCAAGATCCTGTCTCAAAAAAAAAAAAAAAAAAAAAGGCGCTTTCAGGTTTACTTTGAACAGATGCTTTGGTAGCATAAAAGTTTTAAGCAGGAATCATCTGTAAAAAAAACTATGAAAACTTACCACCAATAGGACCAAGAGTCATACTCAATTCTTATTATATTATCAACTGCTAGGCTGCTATGCAACAGGCAGCTCTCCCCTCCCGCGTCCTGTGCACTGTAAGGTTTTTTAGCGGCATCCCTGGCCTCTGTCCACTAGATGCCAGTAGCACCAGTCCTCCCAGTCTATGCTAACCAAATGTGTCTCCAGACACTGTCAAATATCCCAGGGAGGGGACGGAGGCAGACTCATCCTGGTGTCATACTCATCCTGGTGTCATACTCCAATGCCTTTCACAGGACAAAGAACACAAGTATTCCATCTCAAATGACAAACTGCAGTAAAAACCAAATACTGTCTAAAAATCTATGGAATTCTCAGCAGAGCACCTTCTCTGTTCCTAACAAATCAGCGGAGACGTTTGAAGCCCAACACGCACTCTAAGCTGACGTGCACGAGGAAAGCAGGGCCGCTGGGGCCGTGGCTCTCGCGTGAGGTACTTCCTGGTCTCCCTGCCACCACTTCCTAGGGTGTAGCTGTAACACCTTGTTTCATGCTCAAAGCCCGCTTCACATCGTAGAGATGGTAATGTGTGCCTCAAACATGCCCTCATGGACTGCATTTTAGCAGCAAATTCAAAAATTCCTCATGAAAAAGTGTGGAGGTTGATTTGCTATGACTGTCATTATTTAAGATATTATAAATTGCTCCAAAAACCAAACATAAAAGAAAACAAGAGCCCCACAAAAATGTTAAACAGATAAGAACACTACCCAAATGCCAACTGCCTTCATGAAAAGCTTCCTTAACTTAGAAACCCTCTTTTCTTCATTTTCCAAAAAAACCTTTCTCCTCAACAAAGCAAGAATAGTTACATTTTCACAATGGAAAAATCTGCTGTTACTATAACAGCCTCATCTCCTGGAATATTTCCACCAAACACGCATGGGGCTGTGCTGTACTTCTGCAACCGCAGGTCTTAATGGGACCTGCCAGCAAGTGGGGGAGCCATGCCTGACTACAATCCCTTCCCTATTAGTAAATGATCAGCACTTGAAAACATGTATAGATCAGGTGGGATGGCTCACGCCTGTAATCCCAGCACTTTGGGAGACTGAGGTGGGGGGACCGCTTGAGGACAGGAATTTGTGACCAGCCTGGGCAACATAGTGAGACCGCAGGTCCAAAAAAAAAAATTAGCCCTGAATGGCCATGCAGGCCTGTACTCTCAGATACACGGGAGACTGAGGTGGGAGGATCGCTTGAGTCCAGGAGTTCAAGGCTGCAGTGAGCTATGATGGCACCACTGTACTCCAGCCTGGGTGACAGAGTAAGACTCTAAATAATAAAATAAAAGGAACACAGAGTTTTACCACTGGATGAAGTACTAAACACTAGGTGAGACAGAAGTAAGTTGGTTACTGGGTTTTTAACTTAAAGTAACAATTATGCTAAAATAGCTGCACTGTGCTCCATGTCTACAAATCAGTGATAACAATGTATCTCAATTTGCTAAATAAGTCTTTTGGGTTTTGAGACGGAGTCTTGCTATGTCACCCAGGCTGGAGTACAGGGGTGCCATCTTTGCTGACCGCAACCTTTACCCCGTGGGTTCAAGCGATTCTCCTGCTTCAGCCTCCTGAGTCGCTGGGATTACAGGCACCCACCACCACGCCCAGCTAATTTTTGTATTTTTACTAGAGACGGAGTTTAGCCATATTGGCCAGACTGATCTCAAACTTCTGACCTCAGGTGATCTGCCTGCCTCAGCTTCCCAATGTGCTGGGATTACACACAAAAGCCACCGGGCCCAGCCAAAATTTCTTTAAAAGCTATCTCTACTAAAAATACAAAAATTAGCCGGCACGGTGGTACATGCCTGTAATCCCAGCTCCTCAGGAGGCTGAGGCAGGAGAATCACTTGAACCCGGGAGGTGGAGCTTAAATACACAGTAGTTATTAAAGGCAATTGATTTGTACACTGAGCACTTTTCAAAGTGCAAAGCAGCATTTGCCCTCTGCTGTGAACTTCCATTTATGCCAACACATGCCAACTCCTGTGTCCCAGGCTCAGCTCCACTTACAACCTTGTCAGGAGTTTCAGGTCGCAAAACGAAGGCATTTCAGCCACCCTTGCAGCCCTTCAATATGGAAACACATCAGACTTTCCAAGTAGCTCCGTTCTGACCCGCTCTGCTCAGCTCTTCAAACAAGACAATCTCGTTTTCTTTTCCACTGGGAGCTGTCCTCCTTCACAAGTCATCTGCTGCCTATTCGGCCAAAGAGCTGACCAGGTCTCAACTCCATCTTTTTTTTTTTTTCCTGAGACGGAGTCTCTCTCCGTCCCCCAGGCTGGAGTGCAGTGGCACGATCTTGGCTCACTACAAGCACCACCTCCCAGGTTCACGTCATTCTCCTGCCTCAGCCTCCTGAGTAGCTGGGACTACTCCTGCCTCAGCCTCCTGAGTAGCTGGGACTACAGGCGCCCGCCACCACGCCCGGCTAATTTTTTGTATTTTTAGTAGAGACGGGGTTTCACCGTGTGAGCCAGGATGGTCGATCTCCTGACCTTGTGATCCACCTGCCTCGGCCTCCCAAAGTGCTGAGATCACAGGCGTGAGCCATCGTGCCCGGCCTCAGCTCCCATTTCTTGGTGGTTCCTTCAGCCACTTCACCTTGGTTTAGTGATGAGGTTTCCACTCTTCCTAACCCTAATCTCAACTCTGCTCTCCTTACAAGGCCCCCACTTTACATGCACTCCTTCTACCTCCACTCCCTCCTTCCTCCCCAGCCCTATGTCCAGCCTCCTTCCTTATCCTGGAGACAACAGCCCTCTCAAAGGCTGCTGTCCTGATTGCCAAGCCATGTCCCTTGGCCATCTCCTTCCCAGGACCCCCTCCTTCTTACTTCTTCTTTCTGGTACTGGTATTCTCCAGGAAGCTCAGTTCTGCCTATCCGTATTCTGAGTAGGACAGAATCACTATGAGTTCCCTCAATTCATTTATTGGAGTCTCCACCTGGAAAGCTCCAGAAGCCACTGACTGTCAGCTCACCCCTCTCCAGTCTTCACCTTGGAAGATACTATCTCTGATTTAATGAGCAAGTCTTCAAATGTGACATTACCAAACACAATCTGCCACATAAGAAAGAAAGTGTTGAATTACCACTAGGCAGAACCCATAGTTTTTTTGGCATAGGACAGGGGTCACTTTTCTAAATAAACACAGTTTTAGTTTAGCACATTAAATAGTCGTAGGCAATAGTAAATTCAACTTGTTCTTTTTATATTTGACTATTAGATATTCTGGGATCTTACTGATCAAAATGTGTCAAATTCATTTGACATTTTCAAAGTATAAACAACTGTTAAACAGTTGCCTATTTTTATTCATAAAGTACATATAGTTTGTTACCATGGCAACAAAAATAGCAACAACAAACCCAAACTGTCCTGTCCAATTGATCTTCCTAAAAACACTTTACCAGGCCGGGCGCGGTGGCTCAAGCCTGTAATCCCAGCACTTTGGGAGGCCGAGACGGGCGGATCACGAGGTCAGGAGATCGAGACCATCCTGGCTAACACGGTGAAACCCCGTCTCTATAAAAAATGCAACAAACTAGCCAGGCGAGGTGGCGGGCGCCTGTAGTCCCAACTACACGGAGGCTGAGGCAGGAGAATGGTGTAAACCCGGGTGGCGGAGCTTGCAGTGAGCTAAGATCCGGCCACTGCACTCCAGCCCCGGCGACAGAGCAAGACTCCGTCTCAAAAAAAAAAAAAAAAAAAAAAAAAAAAAAAAAACACTTTACCAGTCACAGGCTCCAAACCAGGCCCTTGAAGAACAAATATGTGCCTTGTCCTTAGCCAGGTGCAGTGGCTCACACCTGTCATCCCAGCACTTTTGGCAGATGACCCGAGGTCAGGAGATAGAGACCAGCCTGGCCAACACGGTGAAACCCTGTCTCTGCTAAAAATACAAAAAAATTAGCCGGGCATGGTGGCGCACACCTGTAGTCCCAGCTACTGGGGAGGCTGAGACAGAAGAATTGCTTGAACCCAGGAGGCGGAGGTTGCATGAGCCGAGATCACTCCACTGCACTCCAGCCTGGGCAACAGAGGAGACTCTGTCTCAAAAAATAGATGAATAAATAAAATACAAATATAAAAATGAGCCAGGTGTGGTGGCGGGCATCTCTAAACCCACCTACTCGGGAGGCTGAGCCAGGAGAATCACTTGCATGCGGGAGGTGGAGGTTGCAGTGAACGGAGATTGTGTCACTGCACCCCAGCCTGGGCAACAGAGCGAGACCGTCTTTAAAAACAAACAAACAAACAAACAAACACCCTGTCCTCAAAGAGGGCATTTCAGTCTATCACTGACAAAGTAAAAATACTCCCCACTAGACAGGCAGACCTCACGCTCCAGCTGCTCTAAAATCTGCCCCAAAGTCTCTTCCAGCCTGAATTCCAGGTTCCCCAGAGCCAGGCTACAGGGTCAGTCACATGTGGGAGGCAACCTCCACTGGCTCACCTCCAAGAGCCCTGCCCAGGTGGCCCAGAACACCCCCCTGGAGCCCACCCTCCAGTCTCCCAGGAACACCTGTGCCTCCAGCCAGTCTGAGGCTCTGAGAGAGGAAAACGCTGCCTTCCTTTACACACAGCCCGGCAGCCTGTGTATCCAAAAATCAAGGACTTGAAGAAGCCATTTGTTTTCCGGAAAACCATGCACCCTGACAATCTTGTACACACTGTGCCCCCACCCATCCACACTGGGCTCGAGGCTCCCCAGCCACTGTGGAAACAGTACTTGGATCCACATCTTAGTCAAATTACTAAAATACAGCAGCCAAGGACAGGATCACAGTCCTCATCTTTCTCTCTTCCCCCACATTAATACATTATTTAGTATTTCAATGAAATGAGCCAAATTTTAAACCTAAACTACTTATGTACTCTTCCAAAATTTCTGATAATTTTTAATATAAATTTAAAACATAAATTCATTTTAAAGTTGGAATTGTAACAAAATCATTATGGTTCAAATAAGGGACCAACCATGGGTTCTTACATTATTTTCTCACTCTACAGTGAGGCTGAATTTAGTAGGCAAATCTGAAATAAGCATTAATACTATTTCGGCCTTAGGACGGGCGCAGTGGCTCACGCCTGTAATCCCAGCTACTCAGGAGGCTGAGGCAGAAGAATTGCTTGAATCCAAGAAGCCAAGGTTGCAGTGAGCTGAGATTCACGCCACTGCACTCCAGCCTAGGCGACAGAGTGAGACTCGTAATAATACTTTGGCCTTTACATAATTACTCTACGTTACGTATGCTTTAAGCTTATATATTTAATTTGATTTTTAAACTTAAAAAGAACTTGTATCATCAACCTGAACACTGAGCTTAAATTCAGAAAAAAAGATTTTAGGGCCAGGTGTTGTGGCTCACACCTGTAATCCCAGCACTCTGGGAGGCGGAGGCGAGTGGATCACCTGAGGTCAGGAGTTCGAGACCAGCCTGACCAACATGGATAAACCCTGTCTCTACTAAAAATACAAAATTAACTGGGTGGGGTGGTGTGGTGCACACCTGTAATCCCAAGTACTCGGGAGGCTGAAGCAGGAGAATCACTTGAGCCCAGGAGGCAGAGGCTGCAGTGAGCCGAGATCGCACCATTACACTCCAGCCTGGGCAACAAGAGGAAAACCTCTGTCTAAAAAAAAAAAAAGATTTTAAACAATTTATCTGCATTTCACTGGTACCAATTCTTTACAATTTATTCCATTAACCTGTGTTACCACCCTACGCCAAAAATTTGGAAATGGTGCCCTACAAAAAAGGAGGTGCTGAAATATCCTCTAGGTTAATAATGTAATTCACACTATACAAATGCTAAGCTCCCTTCTGTGAAAAAAGCCATTCATCCCCTTGTGTACTCAGTACCAGTAGAGGTTCCCAGGCCCATGAGAAGTCCAGGATACATGTTAGCCTCGGTGGCCACAAGATTCTTCCCTGAGCACAAGTGGGAGGCCCAGCCTCCATCTCACCACCCTTCTTACTCATCTCTACTGCAAGGCTCATTATTACTGTTCAAAAGTTCTGAATTTGCCCAGGCGCAGTGGCTCACAGCTGTAATCCCAGCACTTTGGGAGGCCGAGGTGGGCGGATCACGAGGTCAGGAGATCGAGACCATCTAGCACACTAGCACAGTGAAACCCCATCTCTACTAAAAATACAAAAAAAATTAGCCAGGCATAGTGGTGGGCACCCGTAGTCCCAGCTACTCGAGAGGCTAAAGCAGGAGAATGGCGTGAACCCAGGAGGCAGAGCTTGCAGTGAGCCGAGATCACGCCACTGCACTCCAGCCTCAAGGACAGAGCGAGACTCCATCTCAAAAAAAAAAAAAAGAATTCCAAAAAACTCAAAATCTTAGCCAGGTGTGTGGTGGCTCACACCTGTAATCCCAGCACCTTGGGAGGAGTGGTGAGATCCTAGCTCACAACCTGTAATCCCGGCCAGGAATGTAGCAGTGAGATCACAGCTCACTCCTGTAATCCTGGCCTGAATGCAGTGATGCATTCACAGCTAACACCTGTAATCCTGGCCTGGAATGCAGTGGTGAGACCACAGCTCACACCTGTACTCCCGGCCTGGAACATAGTGGTGAGATCACAGCTCACAGCAACTTCAAACTCCTGAACACTGGGGCAGGAGAATCGCTTGTGCCCAGGAATTTGAGGCTGCCGTGAGCTGTCATTACACCAGTGTACTCCAGGCTAGGTAACAGAGACCGTACATAAACAGTATTTCTTTTTGAGAGGAGTCTCAGCCTCTGTCACTCCAGGCTGGAGTGCAGTGGCCGATCTCTGTTCTCACTGCAAGTCTCCCTACGCCATTCTGGCTCAGCCTCCTAGGCAGCTGGGACTACAGGCCGCCACCCTCGCTAGTTTTTGTATTTTAGTAGACACTGGCACTGTTAGCTGGGGAATGGTCTGACCTCCTGACCTCGCGTGGATCCGCTCGCCCTGCCTCCCAGCAAGTAGGGATTACAGGCTTGAGCCATCACACCGCCTAAGACCGTATATTACAAACAGTAGTATTATTTGAAATTTTTTTTTTTTTTTTTTTGAGATCTGAGTCTCCTCTGTCGCCTTCAGACTGGAGTGCAGGAGATCTGGGCCTACAGCAAGCCCACCTCCCAGGTTCACATTCTCCTGCTCAGCCTCCCGAGTAGCTGCTGACTACAGGCGCCTCGGCCACCACGCCTCTCGCTTTTTTTTTTTTTTTTTTTTTTGTATTTTTAGTAGAGACGGGTTTCACTGTGTTAGCCAGGATGGTCTCCTGACTCCTGTGGCTCCCCGGCAGCCTCGGGCCTCCAAAGTTAGGATTACACAGGCATGAGCCACCAAGCCCGGTCTGAAAATAACATTCTTTAAAATGCTACTTCCAAAGTTTAAGGAATATGCTGGTACACCTTTCCATCCCAAGAAACAGAACAGCACATGTAAACACACACCATACACGCAAGTCAAGAAAAAAAGCAACAGCTCTTACCAGCATCTCCAACAACTGAAAACGGTTAAAAATTCCCAGTAGCTCTGTAGGTCAAGGCAGCGTCACGCTCGTATCCAGCACTCTGGGAGGCCGAGGCGGGTGGATCACCAGGTCAGGAATTCAAGACCAGCCTGGCCAAGATGGTGAAATTCCGTCTCCACTAAAAATACAAACAATTAGCTGGGCGCGGTGGCGGGCGCCTGTCATCCCGGCTACTCGGGAGGCTGAGGCAGGAGAACCGCTTGAACTCCGAGGGCGGAGATTTCAGTGAGCCAAGATCGCGCCACTGCACTCCAGCCTGGGCGACAGAGTGAGACTCCGTCTCAAAAAACACAAAAATTCCAGTGTGTGTGGACAAAGGCTGTACTTGCAACGATCTAGAAGCGATCCCCTGAGGAATAATTAGCATTTCCTAGACAGCAAGTTTGTGTTTCAAGCAGAGTAAATGATATAACTTCATAAAACCACAGGATCAAGCTAAATTGTTTTGTAGCAGGATTGACAGTTCCCCATGAGGCTCACCTAACACTCTCCATGATCTTATACTAATTCCTAATCAACTGTCTTTCTCTAAAAGTTACGTGAAAAGTGAAAAGTATCTAGTTTTCCCTAAATTTCAAGGTTCAGAGCACAGATTGAAAATCCATCCTGCTTGAAGAGCTTTCCAATTTGGGCTACTGAAAACACGGCAGGGAAAAAGGGAGTCGTTGCTGCTTAAAACACCGCACTCTAGAAATAGCTCACTACTGAAAACGAGTGAACAACAACAACAAAAAGACGACAGACAACCCTTCATCGGTTAAGAGGCACAGGTTTTAGTTCGGGGCAGTTCCTCCCACCGCACACCGCACGTTGTAACATTTCTGTCCAGCGCGACCTCGCTGCAGGTTAGGAGCAGCACATGTCAACTCCCCGCACGCACCGAACCCAGAAACCCTGACCCGCGCGCGCAGCCGCCCGCAGCTCCAGCTCCAGGAAGGGGAAAGACGGGGGGCTGCACCTGCCAGGCCGGGGACCGGGAGGACGGGGTCGGGGCCAGGGGCTGTCGAGGGTTGGGATCCAGCTGGGCCTGGGTCCCGCTGGTGGCCCCGGCCGTGGGGGTCCCGGGCCTGCACCCCTCGGGTCCCGTCCCGTCCCGCCAGGCGCTGCAGGCCGCAGACCCCGCCCGGCCCGCCCGAGGCCACTCACACGCGCGGCAGCTGCAGCGGCGGCGCCCCGCGCCTCTGGAACACGCCGTCCACGAACACGCCGTTCTTGCCCAGGCAGCGCAGGTAGAAGTCGCCGCCGGCGTCGGGCCTGGGCTGCGCGGGCGTCGGCTCCGGAGCGGCCCCGCCATGGCCGCCGCCGCCGCCGCCGCCCGGGGCGTGAAGATCTCGAGGTGGCGCCGGGAGATGAAGCTCGAGTGGCCCATGCTCACGTCCACCGAGCCCTGCGACGAGCGGTAGGCCGATATCACCGAGTTTTCATCGATTGAACTCGCGGCCCTCCAGGCGCCCAGCCGTCTGGCGGGGACCTGCCGCCCCTCGGGTCTCTGGCCGCTTCCCGGCCCTGCCGCCGCCCGCGGGTGGCGTGCCTGCGCCCGGAGAGCTGCCGCGGCCGCCGCCATGCGGCCTGCGTGAGGCCCTCATTCCGCGTATGCTGGCGCGGGCTGAGGCCCAGGTTGCGCGGGTCGTCGGCCGCGCACCGGCTGAGGGAGGGGGCCGAGCCGAGGCCGCCGGCCGGCGAGCGAGCGAGCGGCGGCGAGGGGCGGGAGCACGCGCGGCCGCGCCACCGAGCCGGCGTGCCGGGCCCGCCCCTCGCTGACGGACGGCCACGCCGGCCAATGGGGGCGGCGCACGGCAGTGGGGCTACCGAGGCGGACCAATGGCGGGACACGTCGCGCCGAGCTGCCGGCACGTCCGGCGGCGACGCCCGACGCAGTCCCGACTCCGGGCGCCGCGGAAAACCCGGGGCGGACGGCCGGGAACCCGCACGGGATCGGGGCTGGCGCGGGCGCGGGGGCCCGGGGGTCTGAGCCCGGCCTGGCAGCGCCTTAGACGCGGCGGGCAGGACCGGGCCCAAGGTCACAGCGGGCGCCGGGCACGCGTCGGCCCCCAACCCGGCGTGGACGCCGGGGTGCGGATAGGCGACGGCCAGTGCGCCCAGGCCCGGCCGCCAAGCGGCCTTTTCCCCGCGAGGTGCGGGAACATCGCGGAGGGGCCGCGGGCCGCGTGGCCTCAGACCCAGGGCACCCGGTGACACGTTCGTTTTTAACCAGCAGCTCCAGGACTGGATGTCGTTATCCTTCCTGGCTAGCGGGTCATGTCATTGTGTCAAAAGTGCTCTGCAAAATACCAGAAGTTGTGAATCACATTCACTTAACTGTCGTCAGCACGCAGTTTAAAAATACACACGAGGCCGGGCGCCGTGGCTCTCGCCTGTAATCCCAGCACTTTGGGAGGCCAGGCGAGCGGATCACCTGAGGTCAGGAGCTCCAGACCAGCCTGACCAACATTGTGAAACCCCAGCTCTACTAAAAATACAAAAAAACATTAGCCGGGCGTGGTGGGGCACACCTGTAGTCCCAGCTACTCAGGAGGCGGAGGCAAGAGAATTGCTTAAACCTGGGAGGTGGGGATTGCAGTGAGCCAAAACCGCGCCACTGCACTTGAGTCTGGGCAACAAGAGTGAAACTACGTCTCATATATATATATACACACACACACACACACACACACACACACACACGAACTCTCTCTTATGAACGAATAATGTCTTAACCAATCTGATACTAAGTTTTTAAAAAACAGAATTTTGCCACAGTTTAAAAAATTATGAGATCCCATCTAAATCAAGATGATCAATAGTCCAGATGTTTACTAATCAATGAAACTCCTTCCATTAAAAAGAAGAAATTCTGGGGCCGGGCGCGGTGGCTCAAACTTGTAATCCCAGCGCTTTGGTAGGCCAAGGCGGGTGGATCACGAGGTCAGGAGTTCAAGAGGAGCCTGACCAACATAGTGAAACCCTGTCTCTGATAAAAATATAAAAATTAGCCAGGCATGGTGGGGCACGCCTGCAGTCCCAGCTACTTGGGAGGCTGAGGCAGGAGAAACGCTTGAACCCGGGAGGCAGAGGTTGTGGTGAGAAGATACCACGCCACTGCACTCCAGCCTGGGTAACAGAGTGAGACTCCGTCTCAAAAAAAAAAAAAAAAAAAAAAAAGGAAAAGAAAGAAAAAATCCTGTAAATGTATCTCACGGGTACTTAACCAGTTGTGGAGACGTTCAAGGTTCAGGATCGTGAAAAGTCTACAACCTCTTAAACAGAAAGAATTCTGTGGGAAGTCAGTGTCAGCCCTAGAAACCACAGCTTAGGCTCCAAGTGCATCTTGGCAAAACTGAAATAGCAACAAATGGTACTAATTTAGTCTCTGCTGGGGAGGGACTGCCTGAATTGTCTCACTTCTTTCAACATAGTGGTTCCTGCAGGCTGTGTGAGAAGATCCTATTATAGCCTTTATATACAGGTTATAGCAAACACCCCAAGGTTCCTCTATTTGCTGCTTGTTAAATAGCAGATAACAATTAGAAGACAGAAATGATATAATTTAGGTATAGAGGCCTTGGCACGGCTCTGTCGCAATCCACCACCCTTTGGGAGGCCGAGGTGGGTGGATCACTCTTGATCTAGAAGTTCAAGACCAGAGGTCACGCGGTTCAAGCCTGTATCCTAGCACTTTGGGAGGCCGGCCAGGTGGATCACGCAGGTCAGGAGATCGAGACCATCCTGGCTAACACGGTGAAACCCCGCCCCTCAAGTACTAAAAATACAAAAAAACTAGCCGGGTGCTGTGGTGGGTGCCTGTAGTCCCAGCTACTTGGGAGGCTGAGGCAGGAGAATGGCTGTGAAACCCGAGGCAAGTGGGAGCTGCAGTGAGCTGAGATCCGCCACACTGCACTCCAGCCTGTAATGAGTGAGACCTGGCTCAAAAAAAAAAAAAGAAATTCGAGACCACTGGCCAACATGGTGAAACCCCACTTTTACTAAAAATACAAACATAGCTGCAAGTGTGGGTGGCAGGCTAATCCCAACTTTGGAGAGGCTGAGGCAGGAGAATCGCTTAAAACGCAGGAGGTGGAAGCTGCAGAGCTGAGACGCACCACTGCACTCCAGCCTGGGTGACAAGGCCAGACTCTGTCTCCAAAATAATAATCATAATCATAATAACGTAGGTACAAAAGGAGTTTAGAGTAGAAAGACTTGAGACTGGACTTAAGCAGAGCAGGATAAAGAGGAAATCCTGAACAGGAACTGCCAAGTGGGGGCCCCAGGCAAGAGACATTAGGGTCAGTTCATGCATTTTTATTTGTTCAGTGTGTAAAAGCTTTTTCCAAAAGAAATGGAAATTAATGTGTCCCTCTGAATGTAACATTTACATGTCTATTTTTTTTTTTTTTTTTTGAGTGGAATTTTGCCCTTGTTGCCCAGGCTGCAGTGCAGTGGTGCAATCTCGGCACACTGCAACCTCCACCTCCCGGATTCAAGAGATTCTCCTGCCTCAGCCTCCCAAGTAGCTGGGATTACAGGTGCTCACCACCATGCCTGGCTAATTTTGTATTTTTAGTAGATGGCGTTTCACCATGTTGACCAGGATGGTCTCCATCTATTGACCTCGTGATCAGCCCGCCTCGGCCTCCCAAAGTGCTGGGATTACAGGCGTGAGCCACCGCGCCCGGCCTACATTTACATGTCTTAATTGCCGTATGTGTGCTTGTAATTATAGTAAATTCCTACAGGTGAGAAGTGTTCTGGCAGGATTTCCTAGACAGAAAAAAAATTGTTTCATTCGATATTCACTTATATATTAGAGGGATTTTTTTTCTTTTCTTTTCTTTTCGGGTTTTTTTTTTTTTTTTTGAGACAGTCTCACCCTGTTGCCCAGGCTGGAGTGCAATGGCCCAATCTCTGCTCACTGTAAACTCCGCCTCACAGGTTCAAGCAGTTCTCCTGCCTCAGCTTCCCGAGTAGCTGGGATTACAGGCCTGTGCCACCACGCCTGGTTAATTTTTTTTTTTTTTGAGATGGAGTCTCGCTCTGTCTCCCAGGCTGGAGTGCAGTGGCCGGATCTCAGCTCACTTCAAGCTCCGCCTCCCGGGTTTACGCCATTCTCCTGCCTCAGCCTCCCAAGTAGCTGGGACTACAGGCGCCCGCCACCTCGCCCGGCTAGTTTTTTGTATTTTTTAGTAGAGACGGGGTTTCACCGTGTTAGCCAGGATGGTCTCGATCTCCTGACCTCGTGATCCGCCCGTCTCGGCCTCCCAAAGTGCTGGGATTACAGGCTTGAGCCACCGTGCCCGGCCCTGCTTAATTTTTATATTTTTAGTAGAGACAGGTTTTCATCATGTTGACCAGGCTGGTCTCAAACTCCTAACCTCAAGTGATCCGCCTGCCTTGGCTTCCCAGAGTTCTGGGATTATAGGTGTGAGCCACCGTGCCCGGCCATATTAGAGGGTTTTAGGGGGCATTGAGATAACTATGGAAATGATAAATAGGAAGTGTATCATTTAACAACAACAAAAAACACAGGCCGGGTATGGTGGCTCACACATGTAATCTCGGCACTTTGGGAGGTCGAGGCAGGGGGATCACGAAAGGTCGGGAATTCAAGACCAGCCTGGCTAACATGGTGAAACCCTGTCTCTACTAAAAATACAAAAAATTAGCTGGGCGTGGTGGCACATGCTTGTAATCCCAGCTACTCAGGAGGCCGAGGCAGGAGAATTGCTTTAACCAGGGAGGCAGTGGTTGCAGTGAGCCGAGATCACGCCACCGCACTACAGCCTGGGTGACGGAGTGAGACTTTGTCTCAAAAAAAGAAAAGAAAAAAAAAAAAGAACAACAAAAAAAGATGGGCAGTCCGGGCACGGTGGCTCACGCCTGTAATCCCAGCACTGTGAGAGGCCCAGGTGGGCAGATCACGAGGTCAGTAGATGAGACCATCCTACCAATATGGTGAAACGCCATCTCCACTAAAAATAGAAAAATTGGCTAGGCGCGGTGGTTCACACCTGTAATCCCAGCACTTAGGAAGGCCGAGACGGGCAGATCATGAGGTCAGAGATGGAGACCATCCTGGCTAACACAGTAAAACCCCGCCTTTACTAAAAATACAAAAAATTAGCCGGGCGTGATGGCGGGCGTCTGTAGTCCCAGCTACTCAGGAAGCTGAGGCAGGAGGATGGCGTGAACCCAGGAGGCAGAGTTTGCAGTGAGCCGAGATCTCACGACTGCACTCCAGCCAGGGAGACAGAGTGAGACTCCGTCTCAAACAAAAACAGAAACAAAAATTAGAGCTGGGGGCGGTGGCTAATGCCTGCAATTCCAGCACTTTGGGAGGCTGAGGCAGGCAGATCACCTGAGTTGGGAGTTCAAGACCAGCCTGACCAACATGAAGAAACCCAGTCTCTACTAAAAATACAAAAAATTAGCCAGGCGTGGTGGCAGGTGCCTGTAATCCCAGCTACTCGGGAGGCTGAGGCAGGAAAATGGTGTGAACCCATGAGGCAGAGCTTGCAGTGAGCTGACATCGTGCCACTGCACTCCAGCCTGGGAGACAGAGCAAGACTCCGTCTCAAACAAAAACAAAAAAATTAGAGCTGGGCGCGGTGGCTCATATCTGTAATTCTAGCACTTTGGGAGGCCGAGGCAGGCAGATCACCTGAGGTTAGGAGTTCGAGACCAGCCTGACCAACATAGAGAAACCCTGTCTCTACTAAAAATACAAAAAATTAGCCGGACATGGTAGTGGGATTACAAGTGTGCACCACTACATCTGGCTAATTTTTTTTTTTTTTTTTTTTTTGCAGAGACGGGGTTTTGCCATATTGCCTATAATGGTCTTGAAGTCCTGAGCTCAGGCGATCTGTCCGCCTCAGCCTCCCCAAGGGCTGGGATTACGGAGGTGGGCCACCGTGTTCAGTCTGTAAATTTTTATTAAGACCAAAAAATTGAATTACATTGGAGATACATATTTTAATAACATGTCTGGGGCTTTTCCCCCCTGACAATTCACTCATGTATCCACTGATGAAAAGTGCTTATTGCTATAATGAGGCAGGGTGTATATAAATATTATCCCTGTTATTTCATTAATGTATACATAAAAATAAATAGAATGAGAGGAAGTTTTATTACAACAACCTAACTCTGATTTTTGAACCTCTTTTGATTGCTGGCGTTACAAGGGAGCTGAAAAGTGATTGCAGAGGACACAGGACTGGGAGACATGGCGGCAACGGTAAGTCATCTTGGTCCTACCCGGAAAGGGAACACCTTGGGAGTAAGGGCTTTAGGGTTAAGGGTGTGTAAACTTTACTAGTGTTAAGTTCACCAGTATAAAGAAAAAGTTAAAATATATCACATGGATAATTTATTGAATGATCTAAACACCAAACTGGAAACAGCTGAAGACAAGATTTTTCAACTCAAAGTTACATCAGTAGAAATCATCTGAATCAAAAGTCTGAGACTAAAAAAAAAGAAGGAAAATGAGAAAAAAAGAAAACAGAAATGAGTATTAGAGACCTGTGGGACAAGATCAAATGGTCGAATAAATGTAAAATTTGACTGCCAAGAGGTAGGGAGAAAGAAAATAGAGCAGAGGAAATATTTAAGAAGATAATATGTAAGAAGTTTATAAATTGGTGAAAATATACCAACCCACAGATCCAAACAGCTCAGCAAACTCCCAAAAAGATACAGCCAAAGAAAAATACATGAAAGCATATCCTAGTACAACTGCTGAAAACCAATGGTAACGAGAAAAGTCCTAAAAAGAGGCAGACTTTAAAAGGTACATTACATTCGGCTGGGTGCAGTGGCTCACGCCTATAATCCCAGCACTTTGGGAGGCCGAGGCTGGGTGGATTACCTGAGGTCAGGAGTTCGAGACCAGCTTGCCCAACATGGTGAAACTCCATCTCTAGTAAAAATACAAAAATTAGCCAGGCGTGGTGGCACATACCTATAATCCCAGCTATTTGGGAGGCTGAGGCAGGAGAATCGCTTGAACCCGGGAGGTGGAGGTTGCAGTGAGCAGAGATTGTGCCACTGCACTCCAGTCTGGGCGACAAGAGCAAAACTCCGCCTCAAAAAAAATAAAAATTAAGGAAGTGTGGCCAGGTGCAGTGGCTCACTCCTGTAATCCCAGCCCTTTGGGAGGCTGAGGTGGGAGTATCACCTAAGCTTGGGAGTTGGAGACCAGCCTGGGCAACATAGTGAGACCCTGTCTCTATTAAACAAAAAGAAAAAAGAAAAAAGTTAAGGAACGGTAATGAAAGAAATTTTCAGATCAACAAAAGCTGAAAAATATCACCAGAAGACCCAGCCTTAAAAAAAATACTAACAGAAATTATTGTGTATTTTGTTCCTTTTTTTTGTTTTTTAATTTATGTTTTGTGACAGAGTCTCGCTCTTGTCACCCAGGCTGGAGTGCAATGGCGCAATCTCGACTCACTGAAACCTCCGCCTCCCAAGTTCAAGCGATTCTCCTGCCTCAACCTCCTGAGTAACTGGGATTATAGGCACCTGCCACTGCGCCCAGCTAATTTTTGTATTTTTGGTAGAGATGGGGTTTCACCATGTTGGCCAGGATGGTCTGGATCTCTTGACCTTGTGATCCGCCCACCTTGGCCTCCTGAAGTGCTTGGATTACAGGTGTGAGCCACCGTGCCCAGCCAAAAGACGTTTTAAATAATTTATTTAGGCCAGGCACAGTGGCTCATGCCTATAATCTCAGCACTTTGGTAGGCCAAAGTGGGAGGATTGCTTGAGCCCAGGAGTTTGAGACCAGCCTGGGCAACTTAGTGAGATCCCATTTCTAAAAAAAAAAAAAAAAAAAAAAAAAAAAAACAGCCAGGTGTGGTGGCGTGTGCCTGTGAGGCAGGAGAATAGGATACGGAGGCAGGGAACCTAAGGCTGATTCACGCTGACTTCCTAGAACTGAATCAAAAGGAAAACGCCAACTTCCCACACCTAAATAACTAAAGGACCAGAGGCTACTCCCTTTTCAAACCCTTCCCGGCTTTCTGCATGGCAGATGGAAAACTGAAAGTCCCTCTGATTGGCCGCTTTCCGAACAGATCAGACTGATCACAGGCTGCTACTTCATTTGCATGGAGTGTGACCAACTGGCCAGTGGAGAACCTCTACGGACCTCAGAAGGTTCTGTAACCCTGGCCCTTGTGCTGCTGCTCGGGCGCCTCTACCCTGTGGAGTGTACTTTCATTTTCAATCAATCTCTGCTTCATTCTTGCCTTGCTTTGCTGTGCGTTTTGTCCAAGTCTTTGTTCAAAACGCCAAGAACCTGGACAACTGTAGGTAACACCTGTACTCCCAGCTACTCAGGAGGCTGAGGCAGGAGGATCACTTGAGCCTGAGAGGTGGAGACTGCAGTGAACAGTGATCACACCACTGCACTCCAGGCTGGGTGACAAAGCAACGCTGTCTCTAATAATAATAAGAGGCTGGGCACGGTGGCTCACACCTGTAATCCCAGCACTTTGGGAGGCTGAGGCAGGTGGATCATTTGAAGTTAGGAGTTCAAGACCAGCCTGGCCAATGTGGTGAAACCCCATCTCTACTAAAAATACAAACATTAGCTGGGTATGATGGTGGGCACCTGTAATCCCAGCTACTCAGGAGGCTGAGGCAGGAGAATCACTTGAACCTGTGAGGTGGAGGCTGCAATGAACCCAGTTCGTGCCACTGCACTCCAGCCTGGGCGACAGAGTGAGACTCCATCTCAATGATAATAATAATAATAGGCCAGGCGCGGTGGCTCACGCCTGTAATCCCAGCACTTTGGGAGGCCGAGGTAGGTAGATCACGAGGTCAGGAGATTGAGACCATCTTGGCTAATATGGTGAAACCCCATCTCTTCTAAAAATACAAAAAATTAGCCGTCTGTGTTGGCACACACCTGTAGTCCCAGCAACCCCAGAGGCTGAGGCAGGAGGATCTTGAACCTGGGAGGCGGAGGTTGCAGTGAGCCGAGATGGTGCCACTGCACTCCAGCCTGGGTGACAGAGTGAGACTCTGTCTCAAAATCAATAATAATAATAATAATAATAATAATAATAATAATAAAGAAGTTAAATAAAATAAAAAATAGGCTGAGCGTGGTGGTTCATGCCTGTAATCCCAGCACTTTGGGAGGCCAAGGTGGGCAGATCACTTGAGGTTAGGAGTTTGAGACCAGCCTGGCCAACATGGCGAAACCCGGTCTCTACTAAAAACAAAAATTAGCCGATGTGGTGGTTGGCGCCTGTAATCCCAGCTATTTGGGATAATCGCTTGAACCTGAGAGTGAGAGTCTCTCTCTCAAAAAAAAAAAGCAAAAAAAAAAAAGAAGAAATGAATGAAAGGGGCAAACAGTCCTGGCTGTGGTCATGGCCACTCGGTGTGGTGTGGGCACAAAGGACACCGCTGATCAATGGTCTATGTCCCAAGAAAGGTCAGTGCTGGGCTTTGGGTAAGGTTTGCTTGTCCCCACCAAAACTCATGTTAAAATTTGATCCCCAGGCCGGGCGCGGTGGCTCACGCCTGTAATCCCAGCACTTTGGGAGGCCGAGGAGGGCGGATCACAAGGTCAGATATCGAGACCATCCTGGCTAACACAATGAAACCCCGTCTCTACTGAAAATACAAAAAATTAGGCAGGCATGATAGTGGGTGCCTGTAGTCCCAGCTACTCGGGAGGCTGAGGCAGGAGAATGGCAGGAACACGGGAGGCGGAGCTTGCAGGGAGCCGAGATGGCCCCACTGCACTCCAGCCTGGGCGACACAGCGAGACTCCATCTCAAAAAAATAAATAAATAAATACAATTTGATCCCCAAACTCATGTTAAAATTTGATCTTCCAAAGTGCTGGGAGGATTGCTTAACCCAGGAGTTGAAGACCAAACAGGGCAACATAGGGAGACCCCGTCTCTACAAAAAAACAGAAAAAAAAAAAAATGATCCCCAGTGTGGTGCTGCTGGGAGGTGGGATCTACTGGTGTTTGTTTAAGTCATGGGGGTGGATCCCTCATGAATGGTTTGGTGCCATTCTTTTTTCTTTCTTTCGAGATGGAGTCTCACTCTGTCGCCCAGGCTGGAGTGCAGTGGTGCGATCTCAGCTCACTGCATCCTCCCTCTCTTGGGTTCGAGCGATTCTCCTGCCTCAGCCTCCCTGGGATGCGCCAGGGATGCGCCACCACACCTGGCTAATTTTTTTTGTATTTTTAGTAGAGATGGGGTTTTGCCGTGTTGGCCAGGCTGGTCTTGAACTCCTGACCTCAGGTGATCCACCTGCCTCCACCTCCCAAAGTGCTGTGATTACAGGCGTGAGCCACTGCGCCCGGCTTGGTGCCATTCTTACGGTGGTGAGTGAGTTCTCAGTCTCGAGAGCCTGGATTAGTTCTCCCAGGAGCGGCTCAGTTCCTGGGAAGATGGGTTGTTACAAGGATAGGATACCCCTGAGGTCCCTTCTCCTTCAGTGTGACCACTTCCGCTTCGACCACTCTTACCACGTTGCGATGCAGCATGAAAGCCTTCACCAGAGGCCGGGTGCGGCGGTTCACGCTGTGATCACAGCACTTTGGGAGGCTGAGGCGGGTGGATCACCTGAGGTCAGGAGTTTGAGACCAGCCTACCCAACATGGCAAAACCCCATCTCTACTAAAAATATAAAAATTAGCCAGGCATGGTGGCAGGCACCTGTAATCCCAGCTACCTGGGAGGCCGAGGCAGAAGAATCACTTGAACCCGGGAGGCAGAGGTTGCAGTGAGCCGAGACTGTGCCACTGCACTCCAGCCTGGGTGGTGACAGAGCAAGACTCCGTCTCAAAAAAAAAAGCCCTCACCAGAAACCATGACCATGCCCTTGAACTTCCCAGCCTGCAGAACCATGAGCTACATCAACCTATTTTCTTTATAAACTACCCAGTCTCTAGTATTGTTATAGCAACACAAAATGAACTAAGTCAGCCATCCATCTCAAAAAAAAAAAAAAATTAAAAAGTTAAAAATTGGTAAATGTTTTATTTTTATGTATTTATTTATTTATATGAGATGGAGCTTTGCTCTTCTCACCCTAGCTGGAGTGCAAGAACATGACCGTGGCTCACTGCAATCTCCGCCTCCTGGGATCGAGTGACTCTCCTGCCTCAGCCTCCAATTACAGGCGCTGCCACCACACCCAGTTAATTTCTTTTTTTGTATTTTTAGTAGAGATGGGGTTTTACCACATTGGCCGGGCTGCTGTCAAACTCCTGAGCTAAAGTGATCCTTCTGCCTTGGCCTCCCAAAGTGCTGGGATTATAGGCATGAACCACCGCAACTGGCCAGTGAAATCTTTTAAATCTCACCAGATTTCAGGAACAAGTGAGATTTATAGATTAACAGAGGAATAATACACACACACACACACACATATATATTTTTTTGAGACACAGTCTCGCTCTGTCGCCCAGGCTGGAGTGCAGTGGCGCAATCTTGGCTCACTGCAAGCTCTGCCTCCCAGGTTCACACCATTCTCCTGCCGCAGCCTCCTGAGTAGCTGGGACTACAGGCGCCCGCCACCACACCCGGCTAATTTTTTGTATTTTTAGTAGAGATGGGGTTTCACTGTGTTAGCCAGGATGGTATCCATCTCCTGACCTTGTGATCCGCCCGCCTCGGCCTCCCAAAGTGCTGGGATTACATGCGTGAGCCACTGTGCCCAGCCGAATAATACATATATTTCTAATAGAATTTCATTTTAAACAAATGAGAGCTTCAGCGATAACTCTTATACCTATTTTTAAAATAATATACTAAGACAATGTTGTTTATTTTTATTATTTGTAGAGATGGGTTCTCAGTGTGTTGCACAGGCTAGACTTGAACTCCTGGGCTCAAGTGATCTGCTTGCCTCAGCCTTCCAAAGTGCTGGGATTACAAGTGTTAGTCACCTTGCCTGGTCAATAAAATGTTTAAATTTACTGACATTATCTGGATCTGAAAGGAACTATGGTTCTGAGGCCCCCTGCACCTGAACTTCTCCGCAGACCTTCAGGAGCTCCTGGACCTAGAGTGCCTGTTCGTAACGTATGCCCTCCAGGTAACCAGAAGGAGGCTGACCCCAGTGTCCCAACTGTAGCTGTGTCCTGGGAGGCACCAGACGAACTCCAGTCATATTCAGGTTACACCGACTGACCTTCTAAGTGAATGCACCGTGTCTGAAGAGCCTCCTCGGGACGTGCCCTGGAGTGCAGGCAGCCCCAGCAGGAGCTCCGCTGCAACCTCTGTGTTCTGAGCCACGTGCATCTGAGTGTGAGAAGAGCCTCAGGGACAGCCTGGGAGGGGAACTGAAGCTTCAAGGGGGCACGAGGCTCGGGGCCTCCCTCACAGCGCCGGGCATCCCCTGGTGATCATGTACAGAGTTCTCTACCTGCTTCAGTCTGATGGTCCGGGCTGCCCTTCTGAATTTCTGTGCTGAAACTGGTGCTCCCCAAAGCTCACAGGGAAAAGCAGATCCACATGCAGCGCACGGACAGTCGGACAGACTCCAGCTTGACAGCAAAGGCTGTTTTTAAACGGAGCGGCCCGTGTCACCTCAGCTCGGGGCCTCTGCTCCCCAGAACCTGCACCCCCGGGTGCTCCCGCGGATGCTTCACGTTTGTGGTGGCGTCCCTGTTCCTCCCACCTCCTAGGCTCCAAAGCTCAGGGCTGCCGCATACTCATTTGCTCATCCAGGACACTTCCCTCCTCCATTCTCACACTGGACACTGGGCCGGATTCCAGGGCCCACTTGAGCAGAGGGGCATGGACCCCACCTTCATGAGGCCAGGATGGAAGCAGCTGTGACTTGGGTCATCATTATCGAGGACCTGCACCCAAATGCCTCACACCCTGCCAGCCCCATTCCTCAGGCCCTCTGCCCACCTGTGCGCCCCAGCTCATGGCCCTGCCCACCAGTGTGCGAGACCTGCTCCCACGGCCCCTCCGTCAGCCGCCCGACCACCTGCTACTGCACAGTGAGGGCTGCTGCTTCTCCTGAGTGGCTGCCATGCCTAGCATCACCTCTACAGCTCAGAGTCTGGGACAGCCATTCACTTACACACACCTTCTCCCCAACAGACTCTGAGCCCTGAAGGGGGCTTGGGATCCAGGTCAGCACTTGTCAGATGCAGAATCAGGCTGGAGAAATTTCACAAAAAAGTAATGTTCCAAGCACTTACTGACTCATGCAAAAACCTATTCCGAGACTCTGTGAAGCACAGAGAATCAAATGAAAATCCCTCTGCCGCGTGTGGTGGCTCACGCCTGTAATCCCAGCACTTTGAGAGGCCAAGGCAGAGGATCACTTCAGTCCAGGAGTTTGAGACCAGCCTGGCCGATAAAGCAAGACGCTGTCTTTTTTTTTTTTTTGAGACGGAGTCTCCCTCTGTTGCCCAGGCTGGAGTGCAGTGGCACGATCTCTGCTCACTGCAAGCTCCGCCTCTCGGGTTCACGCCAGTCTCCTGCCTCAGCCTCCCGAATGTAGCTGGGACTACAGGCGCCCGCCACTACGCCCAGCTAATTCTTTTTTTTTTTTTGTATTTTTAGTAGAGACGAGGATTCACCGTGTTGGCCAGCATGGTCTTGATCTCCTGACCTCGTGATCCACCCGCCTCAGCCTCCCAAAGTGCTGGGATTACAGGCATGAGCCATCACCCTGGCCAGACACTGTCTTTACTAAAAAAATTTGTTTTAAATTAGCCAAGCATGGTGGCATGTGCCTGTAGTCTCAGCTACCTGGGAGGCTGAGGGAGGAGCTTACTTGAGCCCAGGAGTTTGAGGCTGCAGTGAGCTGAGATCATACCACTGCAGCCTGGCCTGGGTGACAAAATGAGACCCTATCTCTAAAAAAAAAAGAAAAACAAAGAAACCAAACAGTTCCAGACATGCCTGCATACACGGGCCAAGTGCACACACGTTTCCCGGCTCAGTCCCCCGAGATGCTGACAAACAGTGACACTCCAGCAGCAATGTGCACACCTAGTGCCCAGATGTTGGTTCCTAACACCATTCTTCACCAGAATCGCCAGTGCTCCTTGGACAAATGTTAAAAAACTGCCAAACCTTTCCAAAGTGCCCCATTCTATACCCCGCCAGCCATGTAGCAGGGTCCCACTTGCTCTTCCCAACGCTTGGCATGACCACACTTTTTTTTTTTTTTGAGACAAAGTTTCGCTCTTGTTGCCCAGGCTGGAGGGCAGTGGTGCGATCTCGGCTCACTGCAACCTCTGCCTCCTGAGTTCAAGCAATTCTCCCACCTCAACCTCCCAAGTAGCTGGGATTACAGGCGCCCACCACCACGCCCAGCTAATTTTTGTATTTTATTGATTTATTTATTTTATTTGTATTTATTTATTTATTTTTGAGACGGAGTCTTGCTCTGTCGCCCAGGTGCAGTGGCGCCATCTCCGCTCACTGCAAGCTCCACCCCCAGGTTCATAGCATTCTCCTGCCTCAGTCTACCGAGTAGCTGGGATTACAAGCACCCACTACCACACCTGGCTAATTTTTGTATTTTTAGTAGAGGCGGGGTTTCACCATGTTGCCAGACTGGTCTCGATCTCCTGACCTCAGATGATCCGCCTGCCTTGGCCTCCCAAAGTGCTGGGATTACAGGGGTGAGCCACTGCGCCTGACAATTTTTGTATTTTTAGTAGAGACGAGGTTTCACCATGTTGTCCACGCACGTCTTGAACTCCTGACCTCAAGTGATCCACCTGCCTCGGCCTCCCAAAGTGCTGGGATTCCAGGGGTGAGCCGCCGCGCCTGACAATTTTTGTATTTTTGGTAGAGTCGAGGTTTCATGTTGTCCAGGCAGGTCTCGAACTCCTGACCTCAAGTGATGCACCCGCCTCAGCCTCCCAAAGTGCTGGGATTCCAAGGGTGAGCCACCGCGCCTGGCCATGACCACCCTTTTCTTTCATCACAGTCACTCCAGTGGGTACGTGGTAGCATTTCATTGTGATGTTAACTTGCATTTCCATAATGACTAATGATGCTGAGTATCTTTTTTTTTTTCTTTTTTGGGAACAGGGTCTACTCTGTCACCCAGGCTGGAGTGTACTAGTGGTACAATCTCAGCTTACTGCAGCCTCAACCTCCCAGGTTCAAGGAATCCTCCCACCTCAGCCTCCCAAGTAGCTGGGACTACAGCTGTGCACCATCACACTCGGCTAATCTTTGTATTTTTTGTACAGATGCAGTTTTGCCATGCTGCCCAGTCTGGTCTCAAACTCCTGACCTGAAGTGATCCGCCAGCCTTGGCCTCCCAAAGTCCTGGGGTTGCAGGCGAGAGCTGCGGCGTCCGGCCTGTGCATCTTTTCATGCGTTGACTAGCCACGATCACGGCAAAGGTTTTTTAGTCGCTGCTATCTACACAATCAGAGAATGTGAGTGTCCAGGCTAGGGGGACCTGGTAGAGGGAAGAAAGCTGGAGACTGAGAGTCAAGGTCTTTGCCTCCACTGGGGGTGGAGGTGGAGGGTGGGGAGGCAGGACCTGGGGCCCAGGTCTCCAGTGGCTGTTGCTGACACTGTGCAATCAAGTCTACACCTCTTGCTCCTGCGACAAGTGACTCCACACCTCCACAACCATAATTTTAGAAACATTTTTTGGCCAGGTGCAGTGGCTCATGCCTGTGATCCTAGCACTTTGGGAGGCCGAGGGTGGATCACTTGAGGTCAGGAGTTCAAGACCAGCCTGGCCAACACGGTGAAACCTTGTCTCTGTTAAAAATACAAAAAATTAGCCAGGGGTGGTGGTGGGCACCTGTAATCCCAGCTACTCGGGAGACTGAGGCAGGAGAATTGCTTGAACCTGGGAGGTGGAAGTTGCAGTGAGCCGAGATCACACCACTGCACTCCAGCTTGGGTGACAGAGTAAGACGCCCTCTCAAAACAAAAAAAAAGAAAAAAAAATTTTTTTTTTTTTTTTTGGCTAGGCATGGTGGCTCATGCCTGTAGTCCCAGCTACTCACCAGGCTGAGGTGGGAGGATCCCTGGAGTCCAGGGGTTTGAGTTCACCTGGTCAAAGAGGCTGGGAAGATCTGAGGCCCAGCCGTAGGGCCCCAGGTAGGGCAGTGTCCACTCTGCCTCCTGGGGAAGCACTGGAGGAGGCATGGGGGGTGTGCTGGGCTCTGCAGTCCCTTCGACCCAGCTATGCTATGGCCAGCTGCCAGGTGCTCACCTGGCCAGAAGTTGACCCATGGGGCTCCTGACCCCTAGCCCCAGGCAAGAAGAGCGCACAATGCTCGGGGAGATCAAGCTTTGAAATACTTCCCAGCACCCAGTCTGGAACATTCTCCAAACATCAGACCCCCACAGTGTGTGCAGAGAACCTGCCCTTGAATGCTGGTCAGGAAGGGAAATCCCTCCTGGAGGGCAGATCCTATGGAGCCGGCCCCCGCCCCGCAGTTGACATTTCGCTACACTGAGCCATTTCTTGGAATGCCCGTGCTTGCAGGGCACACGCCTGTGGCAGCACCAACCGTGAGCCCTGGAGTGTGAAGTCACATCAAGGCTTTGCACATCTGAAACATATGCAATTGTCCTGACAAATTCTGGAAGTTCAGAAGAAGTAACACTCAAATTGCTAATAACACAGCAAAAGTAGCTGAAGAGATGTGTGTTCTCGGGACAGAACCCTTCACACACTTGCTAGTCAGTACGTGTGGTGTATTGTTACTTTGTTTATTTACTGACTGAGTCTCTGTCTGTCGCCCAGGCTGGAGTGCAGGGACATGACCTCTGCTCACTGCAACCTCCGCTCCCTGGGTTCAAGTGATTCTCCTGCCTCAGCCTTTGGAGCAGCTGGGACTACAGGCGCTTGCCACCACGGCTGGCTAATTTTTTGCATTTTTAGTAGAGATGGGATTTCACCGTGTTAGCCAGGATGGTCTCGATCTCGTGACCTCATGATCTGCCCACCTCAGCCTCCCAAAGTGCTGGGATTACAGGTGTGAGCCACTGCGTCCAGCCAGTGTATTGTTATCTTATCACACAATTGTGGAGCTCAAGACAAAGTATTGTATCACAACAGAAATTAAAAACACTAATGGTCAAAACCATGAAGGAAAAGAATCGTCGTAACTAAAAAAATATGGAGAATGAAAATGACAATGCAGACATTATGAGAGGACACACCAAACAGAAAGCAAAGATGCAGAAGGAAGCTGAAGGTCACAGACAGGAAAACCACAGATGGTCCAGTCAGCAGGACACACACTGGGCTGGCCACAGACACACCCACGAATTTGTTGATTTCAGTACCAGCCTGTCTCATTCCACCTGTTAGGATGAGCAGTAATTCCACCCAACACTTTTTAGTGAAAGATATATTGTTCAAGATTCCAATCCCCTAACTTCTTTTTTTTTTTTTTTTTTTCCAGACGGAGTCTCGCTCTGTCGCCCAGGCTGGAGTGCAGTGGCGCGATCTCAGCTCACTGCAAGCTCTGATTCCCGGGTTTACACCATTCTCTTGCCTCAGACTCCCGAGTAGCTGGGACTACAGGCGCCCACCACCTCGCCCGGCTAGTTTTTTTGTATTTTTTAGTAGAGACGGGTTTTCACCATGTTAGCCAGGATGGTCTCGATCTCCTGACCTTGTGATCCACCCGTCTCGGCCTCCCCAAGTGCTGGGATTACAGGCTTGAGCCACTGCTCTGGCCCGCAACTTCTTAACTAAAACACATCAGACAAAACAGATGCTTCTCGAAACGTTTTGAAACAATTTTTTTTTTTTTTTTTTTGAGACAGTCTCGCTCTGTTGCCCAGGCCGGAGTGCAATGGCACCATCTTGGCTCACTGAAGCCTCTGCCTCCCAGGTTCAAGCGATTATCCTGTCTCAGCCTCCCGAGTAGCTGGGATTGCTGGAGTGCCACCACCGCGCCCGGCGCTAATTTTTTGTATTTTTAGTAAGAGATGGGGTTTCACCATGTTGTCCAGGCTGGTCTTGAACTCCTGAGCTCAGACAATCCGTCGGCACAGGCCTCCCAAAGTGCTAGGATTACAGGCAGGAGCCACCACTCCCGGCCAAAATAAGTTTTGTTTTTTTTTTTTTTGAGGCAGTCTTGGTCTGTCGCCCAGGCGCTGGAGTGCAGTGGCGGATCTCCAGCTCACTGCAAGCTCTGCCTCCCGGGTTCCCGCCATTCTCCTGCCTCAGCCTCCCGAGTAGCTGGGACTACAGGCGCCCGCCACCTCGCCCGGCTAGTTTTTTGTGTTTTTTAGTAGAGACGGGGTTTCACCGTGTTAGCCAGGATGGTCTCGATCTCCTGACCTCGTGATCCGCCCGTCTCGGCCTCCCAAAGTGCTGGGATTACAGGCTTGAGCCACCGCGCCCGGCCGGTTGTATAGGTTTTTAAATCAGACCGACATTACCCACATCAGGTAGTCTTTCACATCAATGAATTTTTTTTTTTTTTTTGAGACATTCCCACTGTCACTCAGGTTGGAGTGCAGTGGCATGATCTTGGCTCACTGTAACCTCCGCCTCCTAGGTTGAAATGGTTCTCCTGCCCCAGCCTCCCCATAGCTGGGATTACAGGAGCACACCACCAAGCCCGGCTAATTTTTGTATTTTTAGTAGAGACACGGTTTCACCATGTTGGCCAGGATAGTCTCGATCTCTTGACCTTGTGATCCACCCACCTGGGCCTCCCAAAGTGCTGGGATTACAGGCGTGGGCCACCGCGCCCGGCCCTATCGGTGAGTATCTTGAGAAGCCCAGAAAATCACAAAGGCTCCGCAGAGCACACGAAGCATTTGTTGACTTGGGTCACACAGAAATCACATAAAAACAGGCCGGGCGCGGTGGCTCAAGCCTGTAATCCCAGCACTTTGGGAGGCCGAGACAGGCGGATCACGAAGTCAGGAGATCGAGACCATCCTGGATAACACGGTGAAACCCCGTCTCTACTAAAAAATACAAAAAAACCCTAGCCGGGCGAGGTGGCGGGCGCCTGTAGTCCCAGCTACTCGGGAGGCTGAGGCCGGAGAATGGCGTGAACCCGGGAGGCGGAGCTTGCAGTGAGCTGAGATCCGGCCACTGCACTCCAGCCCGGGCGGCAGAGCCACACTCCGTCTCAAAAAAAAAAAAAAAAAAAAAGAAATCACATAAAAACACACGAGACCTCTTCTTGACGGACAGGCAAAAGGAACAGAACGTACGTGGTGTCATTAGCGGAGAAGAGTGAATGGTCAACATGGAAGTCGGCCTGCGTGTCTCCTGCAATCACAACGATGGAAAGCGGGTGTTAAGCCGCTCTGGGCCGGGCGGGGTGACTCACACCCGCACTCCCAGCGCGCAGGAGGCCGAGGCGGGAGGATCCACCGAGCTCAGGAGTTCGAGACCAGCGTGCGCAAGTGTGACACCCCCCCCCCAATCCTGTACCAAAAACAAACGAAACACGCCACGGGGAAGACGCGCGGAACTCCGGGCCAGTCCCTGCGCGGGGCCCTCGAAAGGCCTGAAATCCTTCCCCGCACCCAGGAGAGGCTCGGCCCGCAACCCTCGCAGTGTCCGGAGCGCCACGCGCAGAATCCACAGTGAACAGAAGCTTTTCTAAACGCCTCGCGGTAACAAGCACGTTTTCATCCACCGGGGAACGGAGACAAGGTCCTTTCTAGCCTCTCCTCAGAGCGGCGCCTCCAACCATCGCCGCCACAAGCGGCAGGGCCTGCAGCCCGCACTGTCGGGCGGGACTGGGGAGTTCTCCGAGCGCGGGGGTGTGGGCGCCTCCCGTTCCCCGCCGACCGCATTCGGATACCCCGCGTCTCCCTGGGTCTCCTAAGGACAGGCGCGGGCTGCTCGGTGCTCGGACCCGGCCCCAGCGTCCCGAGCCTGTCCCGAGCGCCGAGGGAGGGTGGCGGGGGCCGGGGGTGAGAGACCCGCGGGCTCGGGGTGACAGGGAGGCCTCCCGCCCCGCCGCGCTGTGGACACCCGCGCCTCCTGCTGCGCATGCTCGGACCGGACGCCCCCGTGAGGGCCCGGGCTGCGCGCCAAGGTGTCGCCGAGCACCTGACAGGCCACCCACGTGACCCCCGCGTGACCCCCGCGTGACCTCCCACGTGACCCCCGCGTGACCGCCGGCGGCTCCCGCTGAGGGACAAGAGCCGTCCAGGAGCGGGACCCTCGCCTCCGCCTTCAGAGGCGCCAGCTCTGTCCGCAAACCCGGGGGCAGTCGGGTGGGGGCCTGAGGCGGCGCCTGCGATGCCGCAGCTTTGTAGTCGGGCTTCCGCGCCCGGGATCGGGACGAGTAAACGCTTCCGGCGCGCGCGGCTGACGCTGACCTGACGCTCGGGCATCCGGGGTAGAAGCCGCGGGTGCATCTGCCAGGGGCGTGGGCAGACGCTGGTGCCGACCTCCCCTGTAAGGCTGTGTGAGGAGGACGCCCGACGCCCCTCTTTGGGGCCAGCTGCCTGCGGAGGGCGAGCAGCTGAGAGGAAAATCGGTTTCCCACCTGCACGGGCCCATCGCCTGTTGCTGCCACCGTGGGCGGGCGGGCGGGCATCGTGCAGGGGCAGCGACAGTGGGTTCCTGCGGGGACGCAGATCCGACCAGGTCCAGCCTCCGGGTCTGTTCCAGCCTGGCTCCTGCGCCTTCCACAGGAGGAGGATGAGAGACGCCACCTGTCACCAGGGGCGGGCTGCCCCACCCCACTGGTATTGCGAGGTGTGCTTGGTCGCCAAAACATTTTAGCAGGAGCCCTTGCCCGGGCAGGCTTGAACGAAGAAAGAAGCCTGGGCGTGCCCTCCTTCCGTGTCCTCATGACCATTTTGGTCCGATGCCGTAAAACAAGCATCACTCAGGGGGCTGGAGAGAGTCTGGCCCGCATCTTTAGATTGCCTGGTACACCCAGAAGAGTGGGGACCATCTCTTCTCAAATTCTGGGCCTGTTTCGAGAGGTCCATCCTACACACCTCATCAGCAAGCTTTTGACACCAACCCTCCAATCTGGTTTTGAGCCTAGCAGCTTGGCCCAGCCCGGGACAGTCCTGAACTTCCCTGTCTTCTCCCAGTCGACACCTTTTCACCTCTGTTCCTGTATCCGTGTGCTTGGGTTTGTAAGACTCACACAACACCCATTAGACTGCGGAGGTGAAGGTTTGCAGTACAGCCCTGTGGGTGCAGCACAGGGAGCCTCACCCCATCGGCAGCCCCCAGTCTGGAGGTTCTGAGCCCAGGGCTGCACCCTGTGCCCTGCCGGGTGCCAGCAGCATCACAGAGTTCCCTGGCTGCAGCCTCCCCTCCCTCCAGTGCTCTTGGCAACGTGGCCATACACGTAGGGCCACAGCTGCTTCCTGTAGTGCTTTGGGATGTGTGCTCTAGGCCCACCTCCACCTTTCTTACCCGAGGCCGTCTGGAAGGCAGCGGGCAAGACAGCTACGGGCTGCAGCCAATGGGAGGCACTGGCAAGGAGACTGGAGGGTGGAGCGGAGGCTTGGGTATTCCTCAGCTGTTTCTCTGCCTGGCCGAGGGTCGATGGCTCCTCTCAGGAGAGCCATGCCTCCTGTTTGCTGGCCCATCCCATTAGCTCCAGCTCTCACAGGGTCCAGGCTGCTGGGTTCAGGCCCCCGTGCTGACCGTGGCTTGTGTCAAGATGCTCCTCACAGACAGTTCATGGGACTAGCTGCACCTGTCTCCTTTCAGTGTCCCGGCTCATACTTTCAGTTGGATCCCAGGAGTTTCAGGTTTTTGTTTTGTTTTGTTTTGTTTTGTTTTGTTTGAGACTGGGGTCTGGCTGTGTCACCCAGGCTGGAGCGCAGTGGCACGATCTCTGCTCTCTGCTTCCTGGGCTCAAGCGATCCTCCCACCTCAGCCTCCTCAGTAGCTGGGACTACAGGCGCTCGCTGCCAACCCCTGGCCATGTTTTCTTTTTGTATTTTTTGTAGAGGCCGGGGTCTCCCTGTGTTGCCCAGGCTGGTCTCAAACTCCTGAGCTCAAGTGATCCTCCTGCCTCAGCCTCCCAGAGTGCTGGGATTACAGCGTGAGCCACTGTGCCCGGCCAACAGTTTTTAATTTAATTTTATTTTATTTTCTTATTTTTTGAGACAGAGTTTCACTCTTGTCGCCCAGGCTGGAGTGCAATGGCGCGATCTCGGCTCACCACAACCTCCACTTCCTGGGTTCAAGCAATTCTGCCTCAGCCTCCCGAGTAGCTGGGATTACAGGTGAGCGCCACCACACCCAGCTAATTTTGTATTTTTAGTAGAGATGGGGTTTCTCCATGTTGGTCAGGCTGGTCTCAAACTCCCGACCTCAGGTGATCTGCCTACCTTGGCCTCCTGAAGTGCTGGGATTACAGGTGTGAGCCCCCAAGCCCGGCCTCCAGCCAATGTTTTAACAGCAGAAAAGGACATGAATTCAGAGAGTTTTATCTATAAGAAGTTGAGAGAAGAGGAGTAGGCTGAGCATGTGCCTTGCCCAGTCAGTCCTCGGTTGGCCCATTGGCCAGTAGAGGTCGCCGCGTGCAGGGAGATGACTCGTGTGGTCATGATCTGACTCACGCTCCCCCCTCACAGACAGCAGAGTGGCGCAGCGGAAGCGTGCTGGGCCCATAACCCAGAGGTCGATGGATCGAAACCATCCTCTGCTATGGACTTGTTTTCCTTCCTGACTGGGCAGCCTGTGGGCCCCTTTCTAATTCCTCCCCAGGCCCCAGTAAACATCCCTGGTCGTGTCAAGGCGCGGAGGATGGGCAGCGGCAGCAATCTGAGTTCAAATCTCGATGTGAACCCACCTTGCCTCACAGCCTAGTCCCGGGAAGGATGGCAGTAGTGGGCTTATTGCCCTCTGCACTCCCTGGCTTGGGCAAGAACTCTCCCTGAGAGCAGGGGAGGGGTTTTGTACTCCTCAGTCCTCTTCTCTGTGTGTCCACCTGGCCCGGGACCCCCCCATCAGTACCTGCTCGTGGCTTAGAGAACAGGGTCTGGGCACGTACATGCATCCTTTGTCTGCAGCGTTTCTGAGGCTTTGAAACCTCCCTGGCCACACTTAGATCTGCTCCTCCACGTGGCCAAAGGTGCCTGCAGAGGCTGGCACCCTTCTCCCTGTCCGGCTGCCAGGGAGCCTCCTGCCATCAACCGACTCACCAGGGACCCCTCCTGAACCCAGCAAGTGTTCTCCTGCCAAAAGGGTCTGGCTGAATCCCCATTCTCTCTTCCCTTCCTTTCCTGAGGGTATGGGCTTAGGGGTTCCTGCCTTTTCTTTCCCTTTTAACGTTCTTTCTTTCTGTCTTTCTCTCTCTCTAGTTTTGGCTAGAAGATCAAGGCCAGGTGCAGTGGCTCACACCTGTAACCACAGCACTTTGGGAGGCTGAGGCAGGCGGATCGCTTGAGGTCAGGAGTTGGAGACCAGCCTGGGCAACATGGTGAAACCCTGTCTCCACAAAAAATACAAAAATTAGCCGGGCATGGTGGTATGCGCCTGTGGTCCCAGCTACCTGGGAGGTGGGAGGGTCTCTTGAGCCTGGTAGGTCGAAGCTGCAGTGAGCTGAGATTGTACCACCGCACTCCAGCCTGGGTGACAGAATGAGACCCTGTCTCAGAAAAAAAAAAAAAAAAAAAAAAAAGCAGGGCGCGGGCTGGGGCTGGGATGTTACGGCCCTCTGGGTTGGCATTCCCACTCCACTGACATCAGAAGCTGGAGGTGAGAACCTCCCTCCAACAGGAGAGAAATGCAGCCGCAGTACTCCCCATACATCCCACCACCAGGCCCCGGCATCCCACGTGGACACAGTACCCATGAGGATGGCACTGACATCCCAAAGTGCCCGTGCTGCTGCCTGGCTGTCTGTGTCCAGACTGGCTCAGGGACAGACTCCTCAGGTACCAGAGCCCAGGACAGTTGCAAACACTGTGCTCTGGGCCTGGAGTGGGGAAGGACTGCCGGCTGCTACATGGTCTTTCCATGACAGGGCAAAAAGGAGGGGGGAAATTGCAGGACAGACACCCTGATGGTGGCTAAAGCCGAAGACAGAGGAACAGGAGGATTCTGCCAAGATCGATGTGAGAGGAAGGCTTAGGGGCATCAGAGAGGAGGCGAAGTGTTGGCAGTGGTTGGCAGCCACTGCTCCCGCTCCAGTCCCTCCTCCCAATTCCACTGCCACTCGTCCACACTCACCATGCAGATGCCGTGTCTGTCACTCTGCCTTGCCAGGTTTTCCTTCTTATTCTAATCAAATTTCAAACCAGGCTGGTGCGGTGGCTCACGCCTGTAATCCCAGTACTTTTGGGAGGCTGAAGGGAGAAGATCACTTGAATCCAGGAGTTCCAGACCAACCTGGGCAACATGGCAAAACCCTGTCTCCAGAGAAAGTACAAAAAATTAGCTGGGAGTAGCGGCGCATGCCTGCAGTCCCAACTACTCAGGAGGCTGAAGTGGGAGGACTGATTGAGTCTGAGAGGTTGAGTCTGCAGTGAGCCATGATGGTGCCACTGTACTCCAACCTGGGTGACGGGGCCAGACCCTGTCTCGAAGAAAAAAAAAAAAAGTCCATGTCAGGACATAAACATCCATTTTGTACTTTAACCACTCCTAGAACCCCAGCTTTGGATGTCCTGACACTTGCCCTGGTGGGCTTTTAGTTCGCTGTTGCAGCTTGTTTACAGCAAATGCAGACGTAGAACAGACATCCTCCAGGTCCTGCGCACTGGGCACCTGTGAGGTGGACTGCTCCAGGGACAGTTCCTAACAGCTAAGCTATACGACCTTTTTTTTTTTTTTTTTTGAGACGGAGTCTCACTCTGTTGCCCAGGCTGGAGTGCAGTGGCCGGATCTCAGCTCACTGCAAGCTCCGCCTCCCGGGTTCACGCCATTCTCCTGCCTCAGCCTCCCGAGTAGCTGGGACTACAGGCGCCCGCCACTACACCCAGCTAATGTTTCATGTTTTCAGTAGAGACGGGGTTTCACCATGTTAGCCAGGATGGTCTCGATCTCCTGACCTTGTGATCCACCCGTCTTGGCCTCCCAAAGTGCTGGGATTACAGGCGTGAGCTATACGACTTTTTATCAAGTTGGGGTGTTACTGCCAAACTGCACTCCAGCCAGCAGCCGTGAGCACTTCCTCTTCTTACTGTGCTGAATACTTAATAAAAACCTTTGCCTATCGGACAATTCGCATTTCAGCTTTGAAGCATTCAGCCCTGGCACCTGCTCTCCTTGATTTCAGAACACAAGGCTCCTCCTCAGAAAGCAGAGCCGGCCTCTACCCAAAACCCACAGCTCACCCTCTGCAGCGGCCGACTGAGGGCTCCTCACCATGAGTTGAGGGTTGATCTGCTTTACACAGATGCTCTGTTTGCAGTGGAAACATAAACACCGGGCCCCATCTAGAGGCGAAGTGGCCTTGGCAAGTCAGCCCTGCCTGGGCCACCGTTCCCTCCTCTGACATCTCTGGTCTAGACTCAGCGTGAAGGTCACACGACTGTGTCCAAACGCCTCAGTTGCTCAGCTCTGGGCCCGCAGATGAGACCATGGGACACCCTCAAAGCCAGCACACACCCAAGGGTTCACCCTAGATCCACACCCCAGGCAAGCGGCAAACCAACAGGCGGGCACAGTGGATGAGCCTGTCGGCAACTCCAGCAACACTAAGGAAGGACCAGTGTGGACAGTCTACACTGGCTGCAACAAGTATAAGCTCTCAGGACAGGTGGAAATGGAATTGAGAAATCTGGGCTTTGCTGCTCAGACCACAGGCACCGAAGAGCAGATCTATTCACTGGGACAGTAACACACGTTTATCAGATCAGACATGTTCGGGCCCCTGCAGTACACGGCAGCACCAGAGCACACATGGCCGTGTTCCTACATGGTGGTGCCAGCACGGGATGCCACCAGGGCTCATCTTCTCCTCCTCCTCCTCACACCAGGACCAGCCTGGCTCACTAGCGGGCATGGGCTGGGCACACCATCCCCCCGGACCAGCCTGGCTCACCAGCAGGCACGGGCCAGGCACACCATCCCCCTGGACTAGTGTGCTGCCTCACACCAGGACCAGCCTGGCTCACCAGCGGGCACGGGCCGGGCACACCATCCATCCTCCCCAACCAGTGTGCTGCCTCGCACCAGGACCAGCCTGCCTCACCAGCAGGCACGGGCCGGGCACACCATCCATCCTCCCCAACCAGTGTGCTGCCTCGCACCAGGACCAGCCTGCCTCACCAGCAGGCACGGGCCGGGCACACCATCCATCCTCCCCGACCAGTGTGCTGCCTCACACCAGGACCAGCCTGGCTCACTAGCAGGCATGGGCTGGGCACACCATCCCCCCGGACCAGCCTGGCTCACCAGCAGGCACGGGCCGGGCACACCATCCATCCTCCCCGACCAGCGTGCTGCCTCGCACCACATCTAGGTGCCTTGGTCTGGCCGCTAATAGTGTTCCCGTTATAATGAAGGAACTCTCGCCACTTTTCTCCTGTGCAGAAGAAATGCACACGGTCCCCCATAGCTATAACCCACCAGCAGGCACGGGGACCCCAGCATCTCATGTTGGTGCCCAGTCCCTCAGCCTGGCCGCCCCACACGACCAGCAGGGATGGCTTCATGGCAGGCCAGCTGTGGTGCCCTGTGCAGTGGTTACTGCGGGAGGTGATTTCTTCACTGTAGCAGGGTGGCCCTCTGCCGCCTCCTGGTGCTCTAGGCCTGGTGAGCATCTTCCTGGAGGAAGACAGAGGACTCTCCTGACTCCACACCAGGTGGCAGCTCAGGAAGCACAGGCGAGGCCACCTGGCATGGCCGTGGTGAGGACAGCAATGCACCACAAGATGTGGCCCTGCTGGCGCAGCAGGTGGCTAGGCTCACTCAACCGTTCACTCAGACACGCTGCAACTGTTTATTCCAGAATCAGAGGTTGGAAACCCAACTGTATATAGACTGAAAGCAAAACAAATACACAACTGAACATGATATATGCAGTCATCCAGCAAGACAGGCAATGGAACACAATATACGCAGTTATCCACAAGACAGGTGCACAGGCACAGCACACAGAGTGAGATGAAGGCAGCCGAGCGTACAGAGGCTCTGCAGCACGGAGGGCTGGGAAGGCCACCAGTCGAGTTAACCCAATCCCAGTGCTTCAGGACACCTCCGGCCACACTGACATCTCTCTTCTCCTGGGATGAGCCCTAGGGTGCAGCTGCGCGGTTCCGCGGATTTTCAGGTGTCTGCCAGCTCTGTTTCACTGTCCATGGTTAAACTGCTTTCTCCTTTAAAAAAAATTTTTTTTTGGCCAGGTGCAGTGGCTCCCGCCGGTAATCCCAACACTTTGGGAGGCTGAGGTGGTCGGATCACCTGAGGTCAGAAGTTCCAGCCTGATCAACATGGCGAAACCCCGTCTCAACTAAAAATACAAAAATTATCCGGGTGCAGTGGTATGCGCCTGTGAGCCCAGCTGCTCCAGAGGGTGAGACAGGAGAATCACTCGAACCCAGGAGGTGGAGGTTGCTGTGAGCCGAGATCGCGCCACTGCATTCCAGCCTGGGTGACAAACTGAGGCTGTCTCAAAAAAAAAAAAAAAATTTGTCGAGACGGAGTCTCACCATGTAGAAACTCCTGGACTCAAGCAATCCTCTCGCCGTGGCCTCCCAGTGTGCTGGGATTATAGGGCAAGAGCTGCCATGCCCAGCCTCTCCTTTCTTTTTAAGGCAAGCTCATGCCTGCAGTGCCGTGCCAGAATGGAGGGGGCTCCATCACCCTGAGCACAGAGGGCTTCATGGCGAGTGGATGGGCCAGGGCTGTGTGTGAGAAGAAACCTGTCTGCGAAGGGTGACGGGGAAGTGTTCTGCGGGAGGCTGGACCACCCGAGCATCCTCAACCCCTCAGGGTCGGACAGAGCCTTTACCCGACTCCCACCTCATGACAGTGCTGAGGAGCTGGGGCTCGCCCGCACCCACCCAGCTTGTGCGGGCAGCCTTCTCAATTTTCCACTCTCGTGTCTGCCACCCTTGTCAGGCCCTTCCCTTGCCGCAATGCAAGTCTAACTCAAAGACTGAATGTACAAGTTTAAGCTCAGGGCCTCCAGGGCCCTGAGTGTGGTCCAGGAGGGTGGTGACTGGCTGTGAGGAATGGGGCCTAGTGTTGTCAGAAACTACAGTTTTTCTAAGAAAAGCTGGAAATCCAGATTTGTGTATGAGTCTCCTGAGTCTAAAAGGCTGACAATTAATGTTCTGTCAAAAACACTTTCAAGGAAAATATGAGTGGGTAAAAGAGCCAAAATGGGCAGGAATCTGGGACTGTGGACTGCCTGCCCTAACAACCCCAGGGCCACAGGAGTCCACAGGCACAGCTGCCCCGCCTCTGCCCTCATTCCCACATCAAATCACCTCCGAGGCATGTGTGTTACAACCTCTGGGGGTCTTAGCTCGTCACAGGACACTTTCTGGAATTTTTTTTAACACCTAAAATACAGTAGTCTGTCTCCATTCTCACTCTTTGGGATTTTTTCACAATCTTAGGATAAAGGGATAAATCGGGGAAGTGCTCCTTTCATGTTAAAACGTTCCAATCTGCCCGGCACGGTGGCTCACGCCTGCAATCCTGGCACTTTGGGAGGCCAAGGCGGGTGGATCAGGAGGTCAGGAGTTCAAGACCAGCCTGGCCAACATAGTGAAACCCCATCTCTACTAAAAATACAAAAACTAGCTGGGCACGGCGGTGTGCGACTGTAGTCCCAGCTACTCGGAAGGCTGGGGCAGGAGAAATCGCTTGAACCCGGGAAGCAGAGATTGCAGTGAGCTGAGATCGCGCCATTGCATTCCAGCCTGGGCGACAGACTCCGCTTCAAAAAAAAAAAAAAAAAAAAGTTCCAATCCCACACCTATTATGAAGATAGCACCACATGAAACTGCCTGAGGGGCCTCCAATAAATGGGGTAGCAGGGAACTCTGAGAAACCAAAGTAACCCATTGAGCAGTTTTCTTAAGTGTCTTTAATACTCCACTCAAGGCAGCCCCTCCCTCTACTGAGAGTGGCTCTCGCCCCAAGAGCAGCTGGACGGCCCTGGCCTGACTTCACCACTTGATGTCCAGGCTGTGTGCGCCGCGCTCCTGGCTCTGGTATGTGGTGTGCAGCACCTCTCGGGCTTTGGGGGAGTTGATCCCCTCCAGCCACTCCTGGTACAGCTCCTGCATGTGTGCACTGGACTCCGGACGCCGCACAGGGATGTCAGCGTAAATGCCTTCCATCTGCCGCAGCAGGGCCTTATCCGCATGTCCATCTGGAGTCTGGGCTTGGCCTCTGCCATTTAAACATCCTGAAAGATGAACACAGGTGAGTTTATCCTGGGCTCAGGCGATCTTTCCGCCGTTTAAACATCCTGAAAGATGAACACAGGTGAGTTTATCCTGGGCTCAGGCGATCTTTCCGCGTTAGTTTCCTGAGCAGCTAGGACTACAGACACACACCACCTCGCCTGGCTAATTTTTAAATTTTTTGTAGAGACTGGGGGATGCGGGGTGGGTCTCACTATGTTGCCCAGGCTGATCTTGAACTTCTGGAGTCAAGTGGCAATCCTTCTGCTTCAAGCTGGGACTACTGGCATGAGCCACCGCACCCAGCCGGGATAGTCTTAAGGAAGCTTTTGCCTCATAGGGAAGACAGTTTGCAAGCAGGAGAGGAATGAAGGGGACGTGGAACGTTGAGTGGTGTAAGGCTAGGGCTGGCTGCACAGGCCAGGGTCTTCCCCAAGGCCCTCAGGGACGCTAATCCCAGACTCATAGCCCTGTGTGCCTCTCATTTTTTTTTTTTTTTTGAGACAGAGTCTCTCTCCGTCGGCCAGGCTGGAGTGCAGTGGCTTAATCTTGGCTCACTGCAACCTCCATCTCCCGGGCTCAAGCAATTCTCCCGCCTCAGCCTCCCAAGTACCTGGGATTACGGGTGTGTGCCACCACGCCCGGCTAATTTTGTAATTTTTAGTAGAGGCAGGGTTTCACCATGTTGGCCAGGCTGGTCTCGAACTCCTGACTTCAGGTAATCTGCCTGCCTTGGCCTCCCAAAGTGCTGGAATTACAGGCGTGAGCCACTGCACCCGGACCCATGTACCTCTCATTCTTACCCATTTATATCACCCATAAAATGGTTTTACCTAAAACCTAAGTTGCCTTTTAGAACTGACTGGCTTTGTATGCAAATCCCGATTTCCAACTTCTCTTGGAATTTGGCAAAACCAAGATAGCACAGGGATTGTGAACAAGCAGTAAAACCACTCCTGCCTGCACCACACGTGTTAAGTGTGCTGGGCCCTGCCTGGAGGCTGCACTGGAGGCAGCTGAGCTGTGAGCCCAGCCATGAGCCCACACACCCAACACTGGCCTGAGTAAAAATGTGTCTCCTATTTATTGATGCTACTTACTCTCCAGCATGTTAGATGATGTCACTCTTAGTAGTGTATTCATTTAAAACAATCTGGAGCAAATTTCCCCGGTTAAACTTCACTCCCCATGGGTTGCGAGGTGGCACCCCAGTTGGTCTCCAACCTCCACTTTCCCAGGGGGCTGGCTTGCACCTTCTCCTTCCTCAGGCCCCAGCTCCACCCGCCTGCATGCAGAGGCCCTCCCAGAGGCCCTGCTTCATGGCCCACCTCCTGGCTGCTCCTCAGCCCAGCTGTGGGACTGACCCTTCCATGCCTCGGGAATGCTCAGTGAGGCCTCCAAGGCCACATGCTCGCCTCTCTGCCCTCACCCTCCTGTCAGTGCTGGCTGGGACCTCCCCTCCTCTGTGTTGAAGGACACTACGGCAGGGCCTCCAACTGCACCCTTGTCTGTGCCCTGCCCAGGGGCCCCTCCCGTCCTGTGGCTTCACACCTTGTCCCATTCATCTAACATCAGTGGAGCTACTCCTCCCACTGACCTGCACCCAGCATTTCCACTCAAGTCCCTCGTGGTGCCGCCCCCCCCCCCCCCCACTCACAATGGCACAAAGGTCCTCATTTCCCCACCAGGGGCGCAGATGGACCACCAGGGGTCAGGGGCAGGGGGTCCCCTTCGTCTCTGACACTCACCCTCAGCACATCCTTCCCGGAGACCCCCACCCTGTCCTGGCCTCCTCTTGTCCTCTCACTCCTCCTGCCCCAGGTGGGGACCCTTCCTCACGTGCCTGGATGATCGCAGCCCACAGTGGCCCACCCTCCCTCCAAGCAGCAAGGGAGCCCCTCAGGCCCAGGCTGGGTCACACCCCTTCCCGCTTCCACCTCTCACTGCTCTCTCCCACCACTCGGGACAGAGCTGGCTCATCCTTGGCGCCTGGCAGGAGGCAGGGGTGTTTCTCCCAGGCAGAGTGGCCTCGACTCTTGTGATTTGTTCTCTAAACCAGCTGCCACGGGCTGACTCTCACCTGGTGCCATGTGGGGCCTCCTGAGGGCACGTCCCCAAGAGAATGCCCACACGCTATGTGGGGTGAGGGAAAGAGCAAAACCAATGGAACCTAGAATGTCCCAGCACAAGCCCCATGGGAACATCCACACCCTACAAAGCTCTCGGGGCTGAGAGAGGCTCTGGGTGGCCAAGAACACCGTCTCTCTGGCGGCTGCAGGACCAGTGTGGCCCGAGCACTCATAGGGGACAGAGCCAGGTGCTGCTCTTGGCGCCTCACCTCCAGCACAGGCGAGGACCTCCACAAAGTGGTACGGGAACTTTCCTTTCTTAAGCTTCAGGATCATGTTCTGGATGTTTCGAAAGCCATAGGCCGCAGCAAAGCGTAACACCACCTCCCCGTTCTTCTCAAGGGTGACCTCTTGGAAGTCTTTGTTTCTACAAAATGAACACAGAGAATTTTGATCCATCAAGTCCTTTATCTGTGACTTAAGAACACTTGTTTTTTCTTGAGACAGGAGTCTTGCTCTGTCGCCCGTGCTGAAGTACAGTGGCACGATCTCGGCTCACTGCAACCTCCACCTCCCGGGTTCACACCATTCTCCTGCCTCAGCCTCCCGAGTACCTGAGACTACAGGCACCTGCCACCACACCCGGCTAATTTTTTGGATTTTTAGTAGAGACGGGGTTTCACTGTGTTAGCCAGGATGGTCTCAATCTCCTGACCTCGTGATCCACCCGCCTCGGCCTCCCAAAGTGCTGGGATTACAGGCGTGAGCCACCCAAGAACACTTTCTAATGTGAGTTTGGAATGTCAGCAAAATAAAAGTTCTAAATAAACACAAAAAAGCCCTTTCGATTGTGACTGGTGTAAACTCTATACACAGAACTGCCACATGCACAGATCCACACGTGCACACGTGCTGACCACAGGCACAGACAGGCTGTGGACGCTGCCCCACACCTCAGGGCTCGGTAAGTGACCTCCTCTACATCCTCGTTGAACAGCTCCTTGGCCGCATGTCTGAAGATGTGTGCCAGGTGCCCGTCCGAGCTGGCTCCATCATGGCGCGTCACCTTGTCCTCCTTCAAGTCTCCAAACCTCACCAGGCAGAGAAGAAACAAGTCCATCATGAATGCCGATGTACAGTGACAGCAAGCGTGAAACCAGACTTCCAGAGGGCATCACAATCCAAGGTCACCACCAAAGAAGCTAAATCCTCTACAAATGTTTAAACTTTGGAGAAAGTCCCATTTCTTTTTTTTTTTTTTTTTTTTTGAGGCGGAGTCTCACTCTGTCGCCCAGGCTGGGTGCAGTGGCGGCATCTCCCGGCTCACTGCAAGCTCCGCCTCCCGAGGTCTCACGCCATTCTCCTGCCACCTCAGCCTCGGTAGCTGGGACTACGAAGCGCCCGCCACCTCACCCGGCTAGTTTTTGGTATTTTTAGTAGAGGCGGGGTTTTCACCGTATTAGCCAGGCTGGTCTCGATCTCCTGACCTTGTGATCCATCCCGTCTCAGCCTCCCAAAGTGCTGGGATTACGAAGCAGAACTTCACCAGCCGACCCGAGGGTCCCCATTTCTAGCATCTTAAGGGGTCTCGGGAGGGCGTGCCTGATGCTCGGGCCAGGCGGAGGACTCTCAGTCACGCCGAGCCCATGCACAGGCTCTTGCAGGTGCTCCAGATGCTTATGGTCTTTTTCTTTTCTTTGAGACAGGGTCTTTTTCTGTCTCCCAGGCTGGAGTGCAGTGGCACAATCATAGCTCACTACAACCCCAGCCTCTTGGACTCAAGCCATCCTCCTACCTCAGTCTCCCAAAGTACTGGGATTATAGGTGTGAGCCACCACGCATGGCCCCACAAATGCTTAACTTCTATCTCACCTTCCCCCAAAAGGGCATGAAGGCAGCACCTGGGATGCGGAGTGTTGGCGAGGACACACGCCGCTGCCTTTGTGGTGCGCTCTGCTCAGTGCCTGGGGTGCAGCAGGAGCCCTAGGCCTTGCTGGGTATCAAGGTCACCGCCCCCAGCAGAACCCAGCCTGCCACTCTTGGTGCAAAGGGGCCTGAGGGAGCTGCCCCACTGCCCCACCGTGGAACGTGAGGCACAGACGGCACTCAGGAAGAAGGGGGCTGGCGCACACATGAACGGCCCTGCCCCAGCGAGCACAAAGCTGTTTGTGCTTCCCGTCCTTCCTCGAGGGTTTGGGGTGGCAATCGCACCATGGAAGCCCGCCAAGCCTCCTGACTCCCTGGCAGCCCTGGTGAATGGTATCCCACTCAACAGCTAGAAGGGTGGCTGAGGGTTGTGGCGGGGGCCCGGGGGACTGCATCTCAATGCTTCACATGGCCTCGTCATAAAGCAGGGCAGCCCTGGGCCTGTCAGGCGGCTGGCAGGGCTGACGGGAGGTCCTGCCCCCCAGAGGACTCTTCCCATATAAGCCACTTACAGAGTGTCGACAGCAGCATCCTTCACTGAGAGGTCACCTTGCTCCATTATTTGAGCAATTTCACCTACAGACAAATGAAGTAAGAGACACTGAAAAGACACAGGTGGCCACAGGAACTTTTCTTCCCCTGCAGGAAATTTGACATTAGTGACCCTGGATGACCTCCCTCCTATGAAATCTCCATCACAGACAGCAGGAGCGGAGTCCATCTAAAGGGCAAAGTGAGGCCAATAAAATCAAACACTAATAAAATGTAAGCAGAATTCAATTCGAATTCCTCTTTCCATTCCTCTTTCTGCCCTCGAACTGTGGCATTTATGTAAACAATCTCTCCATGATTTTCCCATGCGGAAAATCTGTAAACTTTTTTGGTCCACTTTGCATGAAACAGAAAACTTTTGTTACAACAAGCTCACAGAAATAGGATGATGAAATATATACTGGGTGCATTTTTTTTTTTTTGAGATGGAGTCTCACCTCCGCCGCCCAGGCTGGAGTACAGTGGTGCGATCTTGGCTCACTGTAACCTCTGCCTCCCGGGTTCAAGTGATTCTCTTGCCTCAGCCTCCCGAGTAGCTGGGATTACAGGTGCGCACCACCACACCTGGCCAGACAGGTCTCGACCTCCTGACCTCAGGTGACCAGCCTGCCTCAGCCTCCTGAAGTGCTGAGATTACACGTGTGAGCCACTGTGCCTAGCCCATTTTTTTTTTTTTTTTTTAGAAACAAGGTCTCCAGTCTGGCAAAACTGCCTCTCTACTAAAAATACAAAAGTTAGCCTGGTGTGGTGGTGCGCGCCTGTAATCCCAGCTACTTGGGAGACTGAGGGAGGAGAATCGCTTGATCCTGGGAGGCGGAGGTTGTAGTGAACTGCGATGGAGTCACTGCAGAGCCTGGGCAACAGAGTGAGACTCCGTCTCAAAAAAAAAAAAAAAGAGACGAGGTCTCACTGTGTTGCCCTGCGAGGTCTCAAACTCCTGGGCTCAAGTGATCCTCCGGCCATAGCCTCCTGAGTGGCTAGAACTAGAGGCCTGAGCCACTGCACCCAGCTACATTTACATGACATATGGTTATTCTGCAATGAGATCAACTGAAAGTGAGAACCTCTTTCTGTATTTCCTTTTACATGAAGATGCCTGAAAAAACCCTTAATAGAAAACCTGAGCCTCTAAAACCTGGCTGTGGCATCACATCAGATGCTGTGAGATGGCTGGAAACACAGGTAAGAAAATAGCATAATTTCCTATAAATCTGCACTCAGAAAAAAGATGGCTGGACATGGTTCTTCTGATAGCCTGCTGCGCATGTTTTTATTTTGTCAACACAAGCAGATGGCCCCTGGGCCCTTCCTCTGAGAGTGAAGGATGGCAGTGCTGAGGGCCTTTCTGTCCCTCATCCTTCAACACCCCTGCCACGTCACCCCACAGGGAGCCTGAGCCTGTGGGGTGGGGACCTTTCCAGAGGCATCTGCGTGCTAGAATTTCAAGTCAGGGGACTGTGAGCGACACTGGCATCCTTAAAGACTGTTCCTGAGAGCTGACCTCTCTGCCTCACGTACCACTAATCTAAATACCTGCTGGGACCTGTTTTCCGAGACCAATTAAAACAGTTCCACCAGAATTTTAACAGTCTTAAGCTTCCCCCACCAACTGACGTCAACATTCTTCTGAATGGGTTCTACATAATTCCAGGGAATGACTTCCATCCACAACACACAGAACTCACTGTAGGCTCTTAACATCTGAAAGGAGTGGCCAATACAGTGCTAAAGGCAATGTCACTGAAGCAAACCTGCCTTTTTCATTTTACTCTGAATGAAAAAAACTTCACTTGTGTTTTAAGTGCAGACTTGGTTTGTGAGAAGGAGACCCACTATGGCTATAGACAACTTTCCTACCAAGAGGTAAGTACCCTGCACGGACTGTAATGTAAAGTCAGGGCCACCATATTGCTCGAGTGGTTCTCCCAGAGACCTGATTTATCTTTTATTTTTGAAAGATGAAGTTTTACTCTCGTTGCCGAGGCTAGAGTGTAACGGCGTGATCTCAACTTACCGCAACCTCTGCCTCCCGGGTTCAAGCAATTCTCCTGCCTCAGCCTCCTGAGGAGCTGGGATTACAACAGGCATGTGCCACCATGCCCGGCTAATTTTTTGTATTTTTAGTAAAGACAGGGTTTCCCCATGTTGGTCAGGCTGGTCTCGAACTCCCGACCTCAGGTGATCCACCTGTCTTGGCCTCCCAGCTGTCAGTAATTTCAGACAAGTGACCACAGTGGCAGGCACTGAGATGGCTCTGGGACACAGATCTGCCTGGCTCCAGTGTGTACTGGCCAGTCGGAGAATCCCCCAGCGCCCAGGTGCGCCCCCGCCCACCTCTCACCTGATGTTAACACGCAGTCAGCGCCCCGGGAGCCATGCAAAGCGGGGGGAAAGCCTTCCTGAAGAGCCTCTAGCTTCTTGTCATAACAAGGGGCCACGATGACGTGGAAAATCTTCTCTGGAGACAGGTTCTGTGGGAGAGGGACACCCATGTTTAGGGCTGGTGGAGAGGTGACGATGGCAGCTTACACTTGGTGCCCAGGACAGGAGGGATGGGAGACCGACTGCCCCCTGCTGTTGCCCTCCAGACACTGCACGCAGCACTTTCTCTTTTTTTTTTTTTTTGAGACGGAGTCTCGCTCTGTCGCCCAGGCTGGAGTGCAGTGGCGTGATCTCAGCTCACTGCAACCTCCGCCTCCTGGGTTCACATGATTCTCCCGCCTCAGCCTCCTGAGTAGCTGGGACTACAGGCGCATGCCGTCATGCCTGGCTAATTTTTTGTACTTTAGTAGAGATGGGGCTTCACTGTGTTGCCCAGGCTGGTCTCAAACTCCCGATCTCAGGCAATCTGCCCGCCTCGGCCTCCAAAGTGCTAGGATTACAGGTGTGAGCCATCAAGCCTGTCCGCATGCGGCACTTTCTTGGGGCTGGGACTGTTGTGGGTCTGAGGCTGGGCCCCACAGATGAAGCTGCTGTAGTCACATCTGGCTCCCATCCCCTCTTCAACTCTACTGAGCACCAGCACCCCATCTGTGTCTGTCTGCTGCCTCCCTTGGGACTGAGTGTGGTACTCCCAAACCATCTGCAAAGCCCCCCAGTCAGTGGAGCCTCTTGGAAGAACCAGGAAGGCTGAGCCCATTTCCTCCCGAACCTGTGCACATGGGACAAAACAGGCAAGAGGTCCGGCTGGTGTGGAGCTGTTGCTGGTCCGGCATGGAGCCACTGTGGCAGGCCCGAGTGTGTGTGTGTGTGTGTGCGCGCGCGCGCGCGTGTGTGTATGTGCTGGCTACTTCACCCACAGGCTTTCCTGAATCTTCCCAAGCAATGCCCACCCAAGCTACCCCTCTCCTGGGGCCCTGCCACACAGAGCAGGTGCCTGTGGCTGGGCCTGAACTGATGGCAAAGCCAGGAGCCAGCAGTTGCCAAGTGATCCTGTGGTGAGGTCTGGGTGGAAAGGCCCCATTTAGGGCAGGGGTGGAGCAAAAGAGGAAACCCGCCCCGGCCGCAGCTGTGCCAGGCGGTCAGGTGAGGGGCTGCTGGAGGCCGCGTCTCTGCAGCTGCCCCTCACGGCACCTATAGGAGGACACATAGCTCTGGGCTCCAGCCAGGGGAGAGGGCAGCATGTGGAAGACCTAGAAACACATGGCTCTCTTCAGGTGGGGGCAGGACAAAGGACAGACATAAAGTCCCATAGCTCATTTCTTGGTCCTGCCTAAACTGGACGCGTACACTCTGACATCATGTTTACCATTTGCCAAATTATGACTTTATGGGTAGAAAGAAACTAGGTAGAAAGAAAGCACTGCCTATTGCTAAAATAACAAGGCTGCCAAATGTGCGTGCCTTTGTAGGCTGACTTCAAATGTCTGAAAGATCCTGATGTTGTCCTCTACTCTGGTTACCACAGTGCCTGGACATGGCTGCTCCCCTGGAGGGAGATGTAAAGTCTGATTGAGAAGAGCAGTGTGGGGCATGCCAGCGGCTGGAGAATAAACCATGGGATTAGGGTCCCTTTGAGGGTGGCCTTGGAGACATCAGAGAGTTCTGGGAGGACCTGGGGGCACAGAGGGCTGTGGGAAGGGAGAACGTGATGGGCTGAGGCAGGGGCCACGCAGGAGCCTCAGGCCGGGACTCACTCCATCACGTGGAAGACAGCATCATGGGCCTGCAGAATCTCACAGAAGGGGCTTAGGAAGTCATGTGATGCCCATGGTCTGAGGGAAAAGGCCAGGGCAGAGGCCAGGTTTGGCTCCCGAAACGATAGTGGCCCTCGGCCTCTGGGCACAGGCCATTCTAGGCCTCCTTGGGTGAGGCATCCCAACGGCAGGCAGGCAGCATCTCTGGGCAAGGTCTTGGGTCTCATTCTCAGCAGGGTGGGCAGCATGTCTACCCCGAATGGGCCCATGAGAATGACCAGATGCCACGAAGAAAGAAAGAGGTTGTAAGAGGAAGGAAGGGAGGAACAGAGATGGGCATTGGTGAGAAATAGCACTGCTAATGTTTCCTGAAGCCACAGCTTCCTTTTTGCTCACCTGGGGGGCCGTGACCACACCGGACAGATGGGGAACCTCCCCTTCCTGGGCCCCTGTGCCATGGTCCTCCCTCACTTGCCCTCCCTGCCCTCCAGAGAGAGGTCAGCTTACCTGCTGTCTGGCGAAATAATCCTTCACCAAAGAGCCCATCACCTGCTGGGGGGACTTGGCGGTGCAGAGGTGGGCAGTGATGGGACGACCCAGCACCCGCTCGGCGTATCGGACCCAGCCTGGGGAGAGAAGCGGTCCAAGGTCAGCTCCTTACTGCTTCCTCTGGACCTTCCTGCCACGCACCATGGAATGCTGAGCTCAAGTCCCTGCCGCCCCAGGGTGAAGCCAGGACACCTTTTCCCCAGGCCTCACCAGGAGCTCGTGCTGGACCCAAAACCCATCCTCTGTGGCCCGGCTGTGGGTCATGGGAACCTGCAGGCCTGGAGGCTACTGGGAAATGGGAGCATCCCTGCAAGGCCGACAGACAAGTAAGAGTCGGGGTAACAGGTCCCCCAAAAAGGTGAAGGGGAACAAGCACTGAAGGGCAGCAGGAGCAGAGGCCCAGGCTGCACCATGTGATATCCCCTGGCCAGCTGCACAGTCTTTGCAGCCAGGACACGCAGTTACCGCTCAGAGGAGAGCGGCCACATGCTTGCCCAACTTCTCTTGCCGACTAGAAATTAACAGCCCAACAACTGCACACTTTTTAAAATATAAGAAATCTAGCCAGGCATGATGGCTCATGCCTGTAATCCCAGAACTTTGGGAGGCCGAGACGGGCGGATCACGAGGTCAGCAGAGTGAGACCAGCCTGGCTAACATGGTGAAACCCCGTCGCTACTAAAAACACAAAAAATTAAAAATTAGTCGGGAGTGGTGGCAGGCGCCTGTAGTCCCAGCCACTCGGTAGGCTGAGGCAGGAGAATGGCGTGAACCTGGGAGGCGGAGGTTGAAGTGAGCTGAGATCGCGCCACTGCACTCCAGCCTGGGCGACAGAGCAAGACTCTATCTCAAAAAAAAAAAAAATAAAAAATTAAAAGATATTTGGCTGGGATGGAGCTTATGTTTGAGGGAAATAAAGTTTATGCTATATGTATATATGTATATATATATATATATATATCATTTATTTATTTTTGGAGGCCAGGTCTCGCTCATAGCCAGGCTGGAGTGCAGTGAGTGCGATCTCCACTCACTGCAAACTCTATCCTCTCCCGGAGTTCCCGCCATTCCCCGCCTCAGCCTCCCGGAGTGAAAGCTGGGACCACAGGCGCCCGCCCTGCATGACTCATTTTTGCTTATTTTTTAGTAGAGACAAGGGAATTCACCCGTATTAAGCTAGGATAGTCTCCATCTCCTGACCTGCGTGATCCTCGCCTCAACCTCCTCCCAAAGTGTTTCCACCGCACCCTGGCCAGAAATGGGAGTTTGCTACTTTTTGTCTTTGCGCAATTCTGTTTCTTTCACCAGAGCTTTCACACAGTCTCTTACCATGTTTGCTGAGTTTCCTTAGAGATCCTGCAGGATGAACCTCTCAAGTCCTGCAGGAGCAGGCTCTGCCGGCGTGAATCCACCAGGTGGATTTTTTGCTGGTTGTACAGAATGGTGATCCCACTCCTGGCAGTGAACCTGCAGTGCCTAGAGTAGGGGCCCTGAGACGTCTCTTCTCAGTGACGGCATTTCTGAGAAATGTGTCCCCAAATCCTTTCTCTTCTCCAGCCACCAGCTGCAGACCAGCCCCTTGCTTCCTATTTTAGCTTGAGATTTGCTGTATGTATGTAGCATAAATGTATAATTGACAGGGTTGCTCTGTTACCCAGGCTGGAGTGCAGTGATGCAATCACGGCTCACTGCAGCCTTGACCTCCCAGGTTCCAGTGATCCTCCCACCTCATCCTCCCAAGTAGCTGGGACTACAGGTGCCTGCCACCACGCCTGGCTAATTTTTTGTATTTTTAGTAGAGACGGCGTTTCACCATGTTGGCCAGGATGGTCTCAATCTCCTGACCTTGTGATCCGCCCACCTCAGCCTCCCAAAGTGCTGGGATCACAGGTATGAGCCACCGCGCCCGGCCTGAATTTTTTATAATTTAGAAACCCACTGCTCCAGGGTCATTGGCGTTAGTTCTTTGTCATTTTACATGGCCTCTTCCTTGCTTGGGGGTGGAACTAAGCAAGTGTGACTGGTGTTGTGAAGCCATGTTGTGTGTGGCATCATGTAATGGGCCCCAAAAGGAAAGTACTCCAGCAAGGGGACCACAGAGGCAGGCTCAGCACACAAACACCAGGTACTCCCAGGTCACTGGAGCCCAGGCAGCTCCCAAAACCATCAGGTGTGGAAATTATTCCTTTACGCCTGGAAAAACACCCAAAATGCCACAAGAGCTGAATGTAATACCCACAATCTAGTAAAAGGCTGTATCTGGTATCAAACAGTTTATACTTAGACCTCTGATACAAAAATCTGTGAATCACTTACACTAAGGCAAACCACACAGCTGAAAGGAGTCACTAACATCGCCGTCCCCATCTGGAGCTGAGAACACAGCAGACCGTGGGTTGCTGGTGAAAGACACAGCTCAAATAACGAGCCAACCAGTGCAGCCCACAGAACAGCTGGTAAGAATTTCCCTCTTTTTTTTTTTTTTTTTGAGGCAGGTCTCGCTCTATGCGCCAGGCTGGAGTGCAGTGGCGGATCTCAGCTCACTGCAAGCTCCAGCCTCCCGGGTTCCGCCGTTACCGCCTCAGCCTCAGTAGCTACAGGGACTACGAGCCCGCCCTTTCGCCCGGCTAGTTTTGTATTTTTAGTAGAGCGGGGGTTTCACCATGTTAGCCAGGATGGTCTCGATCCTCCTGACCTGCGTGATGATCCACCCGCCTCAGCCTCCCCAAAGTGCTGGGATTACAGGCTTGAGCCACAGCGCCAGTAATTTCCTCTTTATATTTTATAAATGGCTAGAGAATAAGTCCATATTCTAAGCAACCACAATGTCAACGTTCTATCTTATTAACTCATAATCCTAATGACTGAAGGTTGACATGTAAAATGCTAGAAAAATTTGAAACCATTGTGGGGGTAGCATAAATTGAGAACTGAAACATGAACCAAACCCTAAAAATTATACAGCCTACGACTAGCTTAGATAGAGCTCTCCTATGCTCCCACAGGTCTCATGTAGTTAGAATAATTTTTAACTAATGTTTGCCAGGATAACCATTCTTTCCTTATTCCCTTATGCATCGTCAAAAATTTCTTAACCCAAACTCTCCACTTTTCTAGAATTGAAAAGCATGTGATAAATCTCTTCTATAACTCAGGCATCCAAAAACCAATTAAACAGCGGTTTAAACAGTGCTCTCTGAGAGTATCTGAATATCACTGTAAAGAAATTTTCTTATTTTTTTTTTTAAGATGCAGTCTCGCTCTGTCTCCCAGGCTGGAGTGCAGTGGCACGATCTCCGCTCACTGCAAGCTCTGTTGTCTCCCGGGTTCACGCCATTCTCCTGCCTCAGTCTCCCAAGAAGCTGGGACTACAGGCGCCCGCCACCACGCCCGGCTAATTTTTTTGTATTTTTAGTTGAGACGGGGTTTCACGGTGTTCGCCAGAATGATCTCCATCTCCTGACCTCGTGATCCGCCCGCCTCGGCCTCCCAAAGTGCTGGGATTACAGGCGTGAGCCAGCGCGCCTGGTCGAAATTTTCTTATTCTGTATTTTTTTAAGCTGGCAAAGGATAGATGCACGTTTGCCGTATTATTTCATAATTATTTGTACATCTGAGATATGTCGTACTTTCAAGAGAAAAGAGATTTTCTTAAGAGACAGGACCTCAGTCTTTCGCCCAGGCTGGAGTACAATGGAGGAGTCATAGCTCACTGCAGCCTCTAACTCCTTGGCTCAAACAATCTACTCACCTCAGGCTAGGATTTGTAGTAGGTAGGATTACAGGTACGTGCCACCATCTTGGCTTTCTTTTGTTTTTTTGCAGACAAGGTCTCACTCTGTTGACAAGGCTGGTTCCACATTCCTGGGCTCAAGCAATCCTCCCACATCAGCCTCCTAAATTGTTGGGATTATGGCTGTAATGCCTGGCCTATTTTTCTTTTCCTTTTAAAAAATATTTATTTAAAAAATTAGAGGATGCGTGTGGTGGCTCATGTCTATAATCCCAGCACTTTGGGAGGCCAAGGCGGGCAGATCACTTGTTAAGACCAGGTTTCGGCAACATGGCGAAACCCCATCTCTACTAAAAATACAAAAATTAGCCAGGCGTGGTGGCGCTAGCCTGTAATCCCAGCACTTTGGGAGGCCGAGGTGGATGGATCACGAGGTCAGGAGATCAAGACCATCCTGGCTAACATGGTGAAACCCCGTTTCTACTAAAAATACAAAAAGAAATTAGCCAGGTGTGGTGGCAGGTGCCTGTAGTCCCACCTACTTGGGAGGCTGAGGCAGGAGGATGGTGTGAACCTGGGAGGCGGAGCTTGCAGTGAGCAGAGATCACGCCACTGCACTCCAGCCTGGGCAACAGACTGAGATTCTGTCTCCAAAAAAAAAAAAAAAAAATAGAGACAAGTTGCCCAGGCTGGCCTCAAACTCCTGGGCTCAAGAGATCTGCCTAGGCTGGGCACAATGGCTCATGCCTGTAATCCCAGCACTTTGGGAGGCCGAGGCAGGCAGATCACCTGAGCTCAGAAGTTCAAGACCAGCCTGGCCGACATGGCAAAACCCCATCTCCGCTAATAATACAAAAATTAGCTGGGTGCAGTGGCGTGCACCTGTAGTCCCAGCTACTTGGCAGGCTCAGGCAGGAGAATCGCTTGAACCTGGAAGGCGGAGCTTGCAGTGAGCCGAGATCGTGCCACTGCACTCCAGCCTGGGCGACAGAGCGAGACTCTGTCCCTAAACTGAACTAAACTGAACTAAACTGAACTAAACTAAACTAAACTAAACTAAACTAAACTAAACATACTGGCCTTTCCAGTGTGGCACCTCTGATGAAAAACTAAACTGGCTGTCCCTAAACATCAAACGCTCTCTGTGAATCAGGCCAAGCTCTTCCCTTCCGGTCTACAAGGCTGGGTGGGATGGGTCTGTCTGCCTCCAACCTCATCCAGCGCCTGCAGAGCCTTGTGAAACCTCTGTCGGCACCTCCAGGGGCTCACCAGGACAGGCAGAGGTCAGCATGGGCAGCGTGCGTTCCTCCTCACTGTGCTGGCGATAGCGACGCACGAATTCTTTTTGGCTCTCCAGGATACTAAAATCCGCAGCTATCCTCGTATCAAACACATAGTGCACCCCTGCAGGAGAGAGGAGCATGTTCAGCTTAAAGCACCTACGAAAAGATCTACTTTTAGGCTTCCTCTTTTTTTTTTTTTTTTTGAGACGGAGTCTCGTTCTGTCACCCAGGCTACAGTGCAGTGGCACAATCTTGGCTCACGGCAACCTCCGCCTCCCGGGTTCAAGTGATCCTCCCACCTCAGTCTCTCCAGTAACCAGGATTACAGGCACCCGCCATTATGCCTGGCCAATTTTTGTATTTTTTAGTAGAGATGAAGTTTCACCATGTTGGCCAGGCTGGTCTTGAATTCCTGGGCTCAGGTGATCTACCCACCTTGGCCTCCCAGAGTGCTGGAATTACAGGCATGAGCCGCTGCGTCCAGCCAATACTTCTTCATTCTTACTCATTTTTGCTTTCTCACGTTTAAGAAACAAACTTAAAGTATAGATTCTACAGGCATCTCTCCTATGATAATAAAATCAGCCTTGGTTCTTTTCTATTCCTAATGGCGTAAGTTCAAGACTATGTGCTTTACCTTTTATTTTGTAAACAATGAGCGTGTATCATTTTTCACAATGAAATATGTATGTTCTCTCTCGTGCTTCTTCTCTCTCTACATCTACATTTTAAAACACCTTACTCCGGCCGGGCGCAGTGGCTCAAGCCTGTAATCCCAGCACTTTGGGAGCCCGAGACGGGCGGATCACGAGGTCAGGAGATCGAGACCATCCTGGCGAACACAGTGAAACCCCGTCTCTTAAAATACAAAAAACTAGCCGGGCGAGGTGGCGGGCGCCTGTAGTCCCAGCTACTCGGGAGGCTGAGGCAGGAGAATGGCGTAAACCCCGGAGGCGGAGCTTGCAGTGAGCTGAGATCCGGCCACTGCACTCCAGCCCGGGTGACAGATCGAGACTCCGTCTCAAAAAAAAAAAAAAAAAAATACATATAAAAATGTTTTATCAAAACATACGAAAATACATTAATAGAAAAATATATTGCACACTTAGATAATAAAACTCAACATCAAATATGTTACTTGTCACCGAGGCATAGTCTGTCTATAAATTTAGAATCAAATGAAAAAGAATAATTAAATAGAAATGTATATATACATTTGTATACAGAGACTCAACTCAGTATGAGTGAAATGAAAATTAAAATAGAACTGATATTTTATGTTTTACTTAAAAAATATACATATAGGCCGGGCGCGGTGGCTCAAGCCTGTAATCCCAGCACTTTGGGAGGCCGAGGCGGGTGGATCACGAGGTCAGGAGATCGAGACCATCCTGGCTAACACGGTGAAACCACATCTCTACTAAAAATACAAAAAACTACCCGGGCGAGGTGGCGGGCGCCTGTAGTCCCAGCTACTCAGAGGCTGAGGCAGGAGAATGGCGTGTACCCGGGAGGTGGAGCTTGCAGTGAGCTGAGATCGCACCACTGCACTCCAGCCTGGGCGGCACAGCGAGACTCCATCTCAAAAAAAAAACAAAAAACAAAAAACAAAAAAACATACCCACAGGATTCTCTTCCAATTCACAGGCAAATTAAATTTCAGTCTGTGATGGTTCTTGGTGTGTTTAAAAGTAGAATGTACAGTAAAAGTACAGAATGGCTGGGCATACTTTTCTAATGGTTTAAATTTTTATATTGATTTCCTTTTTTTTTTTTTTTTTGAGACAGTCTCACTCTGTTGCCCAGGCTGGAGTGCAGTGGCGTGATCTCGGCTCACTGCAAGCTCCGCCTCCCAGGTTCACACCATTCTCCTGCCTCAGCCTCCTGAGTAGCTGGGACTACAGGCGCCTGCCACCATGCCCGGCTAATTTTTTTGTATTTTTAGTAGAGACGGCGTTTCGGCCGGGCGTGGTGGCTCAAGCCTGTAATCCCAGCACTTTGGGAGGCTGAGTCGGGCGGATCTGAGAGTCAGGAAGTCCGAGACCATCCTATGTATGCTTTCTGCAGGTGAAACCCGTCTCTACTAAAAAATAAAAACTAGCCGGTGTGGCGCCTGTGAATCCCAGCTACTTGGGGAGGCTGGCGGGAGAATAAGAAGTGAACCCAGGCCCGGAGCTTGCAGTGAAGCCGAGACTCCCAGCGCCACTGCACTCCAGCCCTGGGAGACACAGTGAGACTCCGTCTCAAAAAACTAGCCCGAGGCCGAGGGTGTGAGGCCTGTAGTCCCCATTCCTTGGGAGGCTGAGGCAGGAGAATGGGGCGTAAACCGGAGGCTTGCAGTGGGCTGAAATCCGGCCACTGCACTCAGCCTGGGCGACAAGGGCGAACTCCGTCTCAAAAAAGAACTAGCGTTTCACCCGTGTTAACGGATGACCTCAATCTCTGACCTCGTGATCCACCTGCCTTGGCCTCCCAAAGTGCTGGGATTACAGGCGTGGGCCACCGTGCCCAGCCTGATTTTTTTAATTTTAAATTTTTTGTTTCTCCCCCCTTCCCAGGTAACAAAGCTGAGAGAAAATGCAACTAGTTATAAGAAATATTAGGCCAGGCAGTTGTTCATGCTATGTCAGCACTTTGGGGAGGCCAAAGGTGGATGGATCACATGAGGTCACTGAGATTGAGACCATCCTAGCTAGCATGGTGAAACCTATCTCTACTAAAAATACAAAAATTAGCCAGGCGTGGAGGTGGGGGGCACCGCCAATCCCAGCCTCGAGGAGGCTGAGGCAGAAGAAATGAAGTGAACCTGGAGGTGGAGCACACAGTGAGCTGGGAATCAGCGCCACGCCTCCAGCCTGGAGTGATGGAGTGAGACTCTGTCTCAAAAAAAAAAAGACTAATATAAACTTTGGGCTGAAGTGATTGGCTCATGCCTATATTCCCAGCACTTTGGGAGGCCGAGATGGGTGGATCACGAGGTCAGGAGATCAAGACCATCCTGGCTAACATGGTGAAACCCCGTCTCTACCAATAACAAAAACAAAAAAAATTAGCCGGGCGTGGTGGTGGGGCAGGAGAATGGCGTGAACCTGGGAGGTAGAGCTTGCAGTGTGCCGAAATGGCACCACTGCACTCCCGCCTGGGCGACAGAGCGAGACTCTGTCTCAAAAAAAAAAAAAAAGAAATATTATAAATTTTAAAATATTACATTAAGAAATCAATTTTACTGTGGATACATTTTATTGATATATAATATTCCATTATATAATTTTAACAATCTATCCCCAAATAAGATATTTCATCATGAGAAAATACAGCATTTGGCAACTTTGATCTTCAGTAAAACTAACCTAACCCGAGCCTTTACGATGACAAGCATGAAGGAGCAACCTAACGTGTGTGCACCTGTTGCTGTAGCCGGGTTTTGGCGGCAGCACATTATGTGCTAGATGACCAGGCCCTGTTAGAGCCCAAGCACCTAGGAAACAGGGAGCATCAGGACCCCCAGGCTGCTGCTCAGACTTCAAGCCTGTCCTGATGATCCTTATTCCAAGTATCATTTTATTTCACCAGTAATTCCCAATATATCTACATCTATGTTCTTATTTAGCAGAGATGGGATCTTGCTATGTTGTCCAGGTTGGTCTCGAGCTCCTGGCCTCAAGTAATCTTCTGGTCTCGGCCTTCCAAAGTGCTGGGATTACAGGCATGAGCCACCAAACCTGACCAATATTTACAATTTTTAAAAGCCACTGTATAATAATAAACCTTTTGGCTAGGCACGGCGGCTCATGCCTATAATCCCAGCACTTTGGGAAGCCAAGGTGGGTGGATCACGAGGTCAAGAGATTAAGACCATCCTGGCCAACATGGTGAAACATCATCTCTACTAAAAATACAAAGATTAGCTGGGTGTGGTGGCAGGCACCTGTAATCCCAGCTACTCAGGAGGCTGAGGCAGGAGAATCTCTTGAACCGGGAGGCGGAGGTTGCAGTGAGCGGAGATTGCACCATTGCACTCCAGCCTGGGGCACAAGAGTGAGACTCCATCTCAAAAAACAAACAAACAAACAACAACAACAACAAACTCTTATTTAGAACTCGCTCAGTCTTCCTTTTCTGAACCTGCACATCGACCATCACGCTATGAGGATGCTCAAGGCTGTAAAAGCCCCTCTATAAGCAAATGGAGGGAGGCAGTTCCAGTTTGACCAAAGCAGAAGACGCAGAAGCATCATCCATCAACATTTTAGGCAGTGTTATTCCAGCGCTGATGTGGAGTTCTTTGATTATATTCTTTTTTTTTTTGAGACGGAGTCTCGCTCTGTCACCTGGGCTGGAGTGGCCAGATCTCAGCTCACTGCAAGCTCTGCCTCCCGGGTTTACGCCATTCTCCTGCCTCAGCCTCCCATGTAGCTGGGACTACAGGCGCCGCCACCTCGCCCGGTTAGTTTTTTGTATTTTTTTTAGTAGAGACGGGGTTTCACCCATGTTAGCCAGGATGGTCTCGATCTCCTGACCGGGCTGATCCTCCATCTTGGCCTCCCAAAGTGCTGGGATTACAGGCTTGAGCCACTGCGCCCGGCCTAAATTTCTACCTTTCATTCATTCCTCAGGTAAAGGACACAAGCCCATTCCCTTTCTGGTCTGCTCTTCAGACAGCTTCTTGGGAAACCAGACACTAATCATTTCAGAAGTGACTGTTTATCAAATACACACCCTCTGGGGGAAAGGGGTGACTTGGAGGTTGCTGGGCCAGTGTGGGCATCTCCCAGTGTCCCTGTCCGTGTTGTCAGAGGCGGTCACTGTTTGGTCCCAGAGGGGTCAGCTCCCATTGTGTAACAAAACACCCGTCTGTGCACAGCAAAGGAGAAAAGTGACACTCGTCTACCATCGATCAGAGGCCGGGTTTTCATGACACACGGGACAAGGTCTTTTTACGTTCCAAGAGACTCTTTGGAAGTTGCTTATATACCCTGTGTCCTTGAAAAAACGAACTTGAGAGATTAGAAAGGGCACTTATAAACTCGAGTCGTACATTTCCAATCAATCAAAGGATGACTCACCAAGACTTCTGAGGAAGCCACAGACTCTTCTGGAAGCATCAGTTACACTGAGGTTGAATTTAGCAGCAAAATAAGGCAAAGACTGAGGACACACGGACACTACCAGCACTTTGTGCTTTGAGGTGTCACATTTCTGGAAGAAGAAATAGAGAATGTCAGGTATCTGCTGATTACACAAGGAGTAAAAGTTAGACATCTTAATGAGAAATTCAGAACAACGTAATGGATGGTCTATGCAAAGACTAATAAAAGAGACAAACACTGGCAAACATAATTAAGGAAAAAGAAGAAAAAAAATCAGGATTATGGTGAGGTCTGGGCTTCTGGTAAATATTTTTTTAGAAGTCAGGATTTACAAAATGAAACATGAGCTGGCTTCGGTGGTGTATGCCTATGGTTCCAGCTCTACAGGAGGCTAAGGCAGGAGGATCGCTTGAGGCTAGGAGTTCGAGACTGCAGAGCCTATAATCACACTTAGCAACAGCCACAGCCACTGCGCTCCGGCCTGGGTGACAGAGTAATACTGTTTCTTTTTCGTTGTTGTTTGTTTTTTGAGACAGTTTCACTCTTATTGCCCAGGCTAGAGTGCAGTGGTACCATCAACCTCAGCTCACTGCAACCTCCGCCTCCCAGGTTCAAGTGGTTCTCCTGCCTCAGCCTCCCAAGTAGCTGGGATTATAGGGACCTGCCACCATGCCCAGCTAATTTTTTGTATTTTTAGTAGAGATGGGGTTTTGCCATATTGGGCAGCCTGGTCTCGAACTCCTGACCTTGTGATCCGCCTGCCTCGGCCTCCCAAACTGCTGGGATTACAGGCATGAGCCACCTGGCCTGGCCGATACTCTGTCTTAAAAGAGACATGACTACAGATCGTTTGTTTTTTTTTTTTTTTTGTGAGACGGAGTCTCGCTCTGTCGCCCAAGCTGGAGTGCAGTGGCGCGATCCTGGCTCACTGCAAGCTCCGCCTCCTGGGTTCAGGCCATTCTCCTGCCTCAGCCTCCCGAGTAGCTGGAACTACAGGCGCCCGCCACCGCGCCCGGTTCATTTTTTGTATTTTTAGTAGAGACGGGGTTTCACCATGGTCTCGATCTCCTGACCTTGTGATCCGCCCGCCTCGGCCTCCCAAAGTGCTGGGATTACAGGCTTGAGCCACCGCGCCCGGCCTTTTTTTTTTTTGAGACGGAGTCTCGCTCTGTCACCCAGGCTGGAGTGCAGTGGCCGGATCTCAGCTCACTGCAAGCTCCGCCTCCCGGGTTCACGCCATTCTCCTGCCTCAGCCTCCCGAGTAGCTGGGACTATAGGTGCCTGCCACCTCGCCCGGCTAGTTTTTTGTATTTTTTAGTAGAGACGGGGTTTCACCCTGTTAGCCAGGATGGTCTCGATCTCCTGACCTCGTGATCCGCCCGTCTCGGGCTCCCAAAGTGCTGGGATTACAGGCGGAGACATGACTACAGATCTAAGAGACTTTGTCAATTTCAGGAACAATGTTATATCAGTAAATGTGCATATGTGGAAAAAATAAATAATTTTAAAGGGAAAATACAAATTACAACATTGGCCAATGAATAACTGAAATTACTACATAATAATAAAAAAACACACACACTAAAATGGTATCCAGAGATGCCTCTTAAAAGTCATCAGCCCGGCTGGGCATGGTGGCTCTCAGCTGTAATCCCAGAACTGTGGGAGGCTGAGGCAGAAGAATTGCTTGAACCCAGGAGGTGGAGGTTGCAGTGAAACGGAGGTTGCAGTGAGCTGAGATCGCTCCACTGCACTCCAGCCTGGGCGACAGAGCGAGACTCCAACTCAAAAAAAAAAAAAAAGAAAACAAAAGTAACCAGGCCCAAGACACTTTGTGAGTAAGCCTCATCTACAAACTGTTCTAAAAAAATACTGCATAAACTAGCATAAAACCACAAGGCTATCAATATCCTTCAACCAAAACTAGACATTGGCAGTGCAATAGAAGACAGGTTTAGATAAAAAGAGTCAAGGTCCGGGTGTGGTGGCTCATGCCTGTAATCCCAGCACTTTGGCAGGCTGAGGCCAGTGGATGGCCTGAGGTCAGGAGCTCGAGACCAGCCTGGCCAACAGGGAGAAACCCCATCTCTACTAAAAATACAAAAACTAGCCAGACATGGTGGTGTGCACCTGTAATCCCAGCTACTCAGGGGGCTGAGGCAGGAGAACTGCTTGAACCCAGGAGGTAGAGGTTGCAGTCAGCCAAGATCGCACCACTGCACTCAAGCCTGGGCGACAGAGCGAGACTCCATCTCAAAAAAGAATAAAGAAATAGACACGCAGCAGGAGAGTGGGGTGGAAGTAATGGGAGAAAAAAAAAAAAAGAAGGCCAGGTACAGTGGCTCATACCTGTAATACCAGCACTTTGGGAGGCCAAGGCGGGTGGATCACTTGAGGCCAGCAATTCAAGACCAGCCTGGCCAACATGGCGAAGGCCAAAAAAAAGAAAGAAATGGACGCACATCTATCAATATATCAGAGAGATAGGATATTTCAGGTCAACGGGGGAAGAAGAGAAGATGCTGGAACAATTTGACTTTTTCGAATAGAAAAGAATGTATCTGGCTGGGCATGGTGGCTCACGCCTGTAATCCCAGAACTTTGGGAGGCCGAGGCAAGCAGATCACCTGAGGTCAGGAGTTTGAGACAAGCCTGGCCAACATGATGAAACCCTGTCTCTATTAAAAATACAAAAATTAGCTGGGCATGGTGGCACATGCCTTTAATCCCAGCTACCTGAGAGGCTGAGGTAGGAGAATTGCTTGAACCCAGGAAGGAGAGGTTGCAGTAAGCTGAGATCACACCACTGCACCCCAGCCTGGAAGACAGTGAGACTCCATCTCAAAAAAGAAAAAAACGGAGAAAGAATGTATCCACATCTCACACTGTACTAAAATATAAGTTGTAGACTGGACAAGCAGCATAAGATAAAATATAAACTGTCAATAAACATAATCTGCGGCAACCAACTTCTCTAAATAAGCAGGAAAATGCAAATGAGATACAATTTTCTATGCATCAGGTTGGAAAAAACTGAATTTGATATTGAATGTGACCAGGATGGCTGCACACAGCTGTTTGCCCATATCACTTAGGGAAGTATAAAGTGACACAGACACTTTCAAGAGTGTTTTTGCAAAAACCGTTGATACCACAGAATTAAGTCTCTAGTAGTCTGCAAAGCTGCATCCACTAAGTCTGTACAACATAACAAAACGGCTGAAACCATTCTGTTCCCTGAAAGGCCAAGGGGGAGCAGGTGGGGACGGGTATGCATGGCGAACCTGGCTGATGGGGGTGGCATCTCCTGGTTCAGACCATCCTAACCAGGCAGCCTGCTGCTTGCTAATGGAGCTCCCGTGCAACTGCATGTAAGTCAGCGTGCACCCAGACACGACGAATGCGGGCAACACAAACTGCATGTGTGATCTAGGTCATGCATGGTGGTCGACGCCTGTAATCCCAGCACTTTGGGAGGCTGAGGCAGGAGGATTGCTTGAGCACAGGAGTTCAGGACCAGTCTAGGCAACATGGCAAAACCTCATCTCTACAAATAATACAAAAATTAGGCAGGTGTGATAGCACGCGTCTGTGGTCCCAGCTGCTCTGGAGGCTACAGGGAGCCTCCGGAGGTGGGAGGATCACCTGAGTCTTCCCACTGAGCCAAAACTACACCACTGCCCTCCAGCCTGGGTGAGACCCTGTCTCAAAAAGAAAAATATTGTGATCTAATCGATGCTGGATGACTTGTCCAGAAGATGCCATGGGGGTAAATGGCAAACGCGAGAAGGCTCCTTGGCTGTCCCCTATGCCACCACACTTAAGCCAGTCAGTGTTTCTTGAGGCCCCTACCTTGCTCTAGCACACTACCTACTGTGAATGGGCTCCTACACCCTGGGCGGGGTAGGATGCCGATGCTTCCTTTGGAGGTGACAGCATGGAAACCAGGAAGTGCTTTTCAACCTCATCTGCCTTTGTCTCTTTCTCTTTCACCTGTGATATGGTTTGGCCCTGTGTCCCCACCCAAATCTCATGTGAAACTGAAAGCTGGGCCTGGCGGGAGGTGACTGGGTCATGGGGGCAGATCTCCCACTTGCTCTTCTCGTGATAGTGAGTCCTCACAAGATCTGGTTGCTTACAAGGGTGGAGTACTTCCCCCTTCAGTTGCTCGCTCCTGCTGCCACGTGAAGACATGCTTGCTTCCCCTTCGCCCTTCTGCCATGATCGTTTCCTGAGGCCTCCCCAGGCATGTCTCCTGTAGAGCCTGTGGAACTGTGAGTCAATTAAACCTCTCTGCTTTATAAATTACCCAGTGTCAGGTAGTTCTTTGCAGCAATGTGAGAATGGACTAATACAACCATCTCACGGAAAGACAAGTGGCACCTCTAGTTCTGTATAGGAGGTCTGCAGGGACGAGCTGAAGGAAGGAGCTTTGGGAATTTTTACTTCCTTGGAGTGTCTCTGCCTTGCCCCAAGCTGATCAGTCTATTAGAACATAACTCTCGTGTCCGAAAACGTGCAGCAGAGGCAGAACAGCAGGAGCCCCAGCTCTGTGCTGCCCGCATGATCACCAACACCCGTGTTACCAGACCTCACCAGGAAGAGGCCCTGCTTAAGCCACAGGAGCCTGAGGGGTGGTGCCAGCCCCCCACCACTGCCTGAGCATCATTAAGGGAGCATGAAATTGTGCAGGGATTTTGCTCTTGATGGAGAGGATTGGAACAAGGTCAAAGCGGGACGTTAGCAACACCGGGAAAAGGCTGAGATGTGCATCGGCTGTCCCAGCAGAGGCTTCTGTACAGGAAGCCAGTACTCCCCTCGACCTCCAGGCCAGCTCCCCAGCATCAGCAAATGCCCTGAATGCCTTACCTTGTTAAGGTTCAGAACGCGGAAGAAGTCCTTGGCATTTTGCTGGGAAAGCTGGACTCCTTCCTCTGCAGTCACGCAGCTGTCACATGCCAGGCAGTCACTCAAAAATATCCTGGCATCAGCCAGCTTGTGGAATTCTCCCTTCTATGAAAGGAAGGTAACGTTTCAGCATGATTATTCAACAAATACTCTTTAATGTGCTTTTTTAGGGACGGTAATACCCATATACGAATTCACAGTAAACACCGGAGACAATACCAGGGTCCAGGCCTGGTGCTCAAGGGGCTAGAAGCAGGACAGTCTCTGCCACTGAGCAGCTCAAGGTGGTAGAGGGACACAGGACACAGGGCCCAGCCCACGATGACACTAGGGAACCATGCAGATCACAAAGGTGGAACCCAGCCCTAGCACCATCATGTGGTAGGAAGTAAATGACCCCTGTGTTCTGGAAGCTGACCCCACTGGCCCTTCCCTCCTCCTAGACCCCTTCCTCTTTGGTGCCTGTGATCCAGCCCTCTGACTGCTCCTCTAGCTCTGTGCTCCCTAAGCTTACCATCCCACGGCTCCCTGAGGCCACCCACAGCCCCGGCCTCTCCCTCAAGGCTCAGAACTTTACAACTCAGTGCTGGCTCTGCGTTTGCACTTGGACATGTAACAAGATGCTCATCCTGACCTGGATGTAGAGTCACTCTTTGATCCCTTCCAGCCTCTCCTTCCTGATTGGCCCTTGTGTCCCCCAACATCTGCTAAAACATAAACTACACCTCTGCTCTGCTCAGACAGCTGCCCCTCACACAGAGGGCCTGAGCAAAGCCAGTGGCCCCTGTCTGCCTGGGTCCCATCACAGCCCTCTTGGTCTCCACACGTCCCGCCCCACTGGCCCTTGCTGCTCTCACCATCCCTCTGCATGAAGCGACCTCTAAGAGTCCCAGGCTCGCCCTGGGTGGCCTTCAGCAGAGAGGATGTCCAACACCTGCTAAAACAGCGCCACTCCCTCACTCGTCTCTTCCCTCCCGACCCATCTGTACTCATGTTGCTGACTGCTGGCAGGAATCTGTCCCTCCTCACTAAAATGTAAGCCCATGAAAGCTCGAACACTGTCTGTTCTCCTGTTCCCCAGCACCTCCAAGAGGTACTGCACACAGATAATGCTCAATAAATAACTGGTGGATGAACACATGAATACTCTGACGCTTACAGGAGTAATGTCAATAAATCACAGAAGCTCCTCAGGTAGTCCATGCATTTGTTTTTCTTTAAAACATGATTTGACAGGAGGCAGCTGTGGATGTCCCCCTCCTTCCATAGTGTGCTGTGAACGGCAGCTCAGGTGTCACCTCTGCCTCCTGTCTATGCATGACCCCATGTCTCTGTGCAGCCCACTCACCCTGGGATCTTGTTCTGCTGCAGATGGGCACTCAGGGCAGATGGGCACTCAGGAGGTCCACATGGGGCTCAAGAGTTTGTGCTTCTAACAAGTTCCAAGTGGGTCGAAGCTACGGCTCCACTCCAAACGTTTGGTGCCCACAGCTGCATGAATTCTGCCTCCACAGCCCATCCGGATCGAGGTGCCCATGACCAAACTGCACCCCTCACCCAGCAGTGCCTCCTCCCTGCCTTGCCACCAGACACGTTGTGTATAACTCAGTCCTTCCGTAAGGTTTCATGGTCCAGGTCTTATTCCCTCCTCATTTGTCACATTCTTTCTTCTTATTCCTGCTGCCTTCCACATTCATGCATTCTGCAGAAGCCCTGTTCCCTTTTGTCAGGCCTGCCGGCCTCACTCTGCCCAGGGCAGCCCTGCCACCTGCACTTCCAGCAGAGTGCTCTCCTCACCAAACCCCAGACTCACACACTGTAGAAGGCCCAGTGTCTGTGGAGCTAAAACTGTACTCTCTTCCCTGCACTATGTCCTCTGTTCTGTCTTTACCACTCTGGCAGACTTGCCCAGGCCCACCACCTCTGCCTAGGCTCTCAAAGCTGCCACCCAAGTGGCTTCCTGCAATTCTTCCCTCTACTCTAGCCAGCTTAAGTCAGTTACCTCCATCACCTGCCCTAAAACAAACACCTGAGTCATCCCCTCACAGTCTCCACAGCTCTGCACTGTCACTGACCTGGCCAAGGGGAGCCACTGTCTCTCCCTAGAGCATGTCTGTCCACACCCTCCTCTTGCCTGGTGCCAGTGCCCTTCCCTAGACTCCCACCCTGAATTCTGACCACTCTTCAGGGTCCACTCCACTAACCCTAACCCAACTCCTCTCACCCTGTGTCTATCACTGACCTGGAAGAGCGCCCGCTTAGGCTGTGTACACACGTTATCTCATCCTCACCACAGTCCTGGGAGGGAAGTAACCCTACTCCCCAGGCCTCTGATAAGGAAATGAGACTCACAGGGCTTAGATATCTGTCCAAGATGTCACAACCAGAGGGCAGGCGACGGAGGCCCGTGGGGCCGGCCATTTAAGCGCACTGGCCCCAGCTGCCTCCAGGACTCCAATGCAGCCTACCTCTCTTCTGCCTGTGGCCAGCTCTTTGAGTGCTTGTCTCAGGCCCTGTTGCTCCCTAAGCCCCACAGTCCCCACAGCACACAGGGCAACCAGAAAACCTCTCAGATTAAACGTATCAGGACTACTAAACTTAAGGAAAAAATATGCTTCTGCCATATTGCCAACTCTCCATTTATAAACTGGTACCAGTACTTTCTAAGGGTAGAATGACCTCAACCTCTCCCAACATTTTTCACTCAGTAAAACAGGGATAATGGCCAGGCTTACAGGTAATGCTTCTTCTGAGCATGAAATGAGACTGCATGTAAGATGACATTCTTTTTTTTGCAGACGGAGTCTCACTCTATCACCCAGGCTGGAGTGCGGTGGTGTGATCTCCGCTCACCGCAAACTCCGCCTCCTGGGTTCAAGGGATTCTCTTGCCTCAGCCTCCTGAGTAGCTGGAATTATAGGCATGCACACTACGCCCAGCTAATTTTGTACTTTTAGTAGAGATGGGGTTTATCCATGTTGGTCAGGCTGATCTTGAACTCCCGACCTCAGGTGATCCACCCATCTCAGCCTCCCAAAGTGTTGGGATTACAGACATGAGCCAACATGCCTGGCCATAAAATCACATTCTTGAGAGCCAGGCTCAGGGTATGTATCCAATAAACAGAAACCATCGCTACTAGCTAAGGATAATTTAAAAACAAGAATTGAATTAGAAAAGAGGCCAGGCGCAGTGGCTCATGCCTCTAATCCCAGCACTTTGGGAGGCCGAGGCATGTGGATCACCTGAGGTCAGGAGTTTGAGAACAGCCTGACCAACATGGTTTCACCCCGTCTCTACTAAATACAAAAAATTAGCCAGGCGTGGTGGTGCACGCCTGGAATCCCAGCTACTTGGGAGGCTAAGGCAGGAAAATCTCTTTAACCTGGGAGGCGGAGGTTGCAGTGAACCAAGATCGCACCGCTGCAATCCAGCCTGGGCAACAGGAGGCAGACTCTGTCTCAAAAAAAAAAGAAAGAAAAAAAAAGGAAACCATTAAAAAAAATTAACTACAGAATCATGAAATTTGAGTTATTTTATAAATTACCTATCTCAATAATCATTTTATAGAATGGAGCTTACTATTAAAAAATATTCAGTTGGAATTGAGGTAGTAGGTCACGCCTATAATCCCAGCAATTTGGGAGGCTGAGGCAGGAGGATCACTTGAGCCCAGGAGTTCAAGACCAGCCTGGGCAACATAATGGAACTCCATCTGTACAAAAAATTAAAATGGCTTCAGCGTGGCCTACTCCTGTAATCCCAGCACTCCCTTGGGAGGCAAGCCGGGAGGCTGGCTGGATCACAAGGTCAGGAGATCGAATGAAACCCGTTTCTACTAAAAAAAAATACAAAAATTAATGGGCGCTGTGTGGTGGGCGGCCAGGTCTCAGCTACCAGGGAGGCTGAGGCAGGAGAACATGGAATCCGGGAGGCATGGAGCTTGCAGTGAGCCGAATTGCTCTACCGCACTCCAGCCTGGGCTGCCATGAATTCGGCCTCAAAAAAAAAAAAAAAAAAATTAAAATAAAGCAAATTAGCTGGGCAATGGTGGTGCATACCAGCAGTCCCAGCTACTAGAGGCTGGAGGCAGGAGGAACCACTTGAGCCTCGAGGGTCGAGGCTGCAGGAGCTGATACAAGGAGCCACCAGACCCAGCCTGGGCAGACAGTGAGACCTCTGTCTCAAAAGGGGAAAAAATCCAAGAAGAACTGACATTACACCACGCTTTCTCTTTGTCTTGTCGCAGTGTGTTTTGGTATGGTGTGTTCTGAGAAGACAGGCTCTGTGCCACCATGACTGTCTCACATGTCTTTATTAGCCCCTTCTGTTTATTTCTTAGCCCTGAGATGAGTCTCATTTCTGTCAGCCTGGCTGGAATGTGGGAGTGGCACCCATCCTCGCCTACTTGTAAGTTCACCAGGTCTACGCCTATTCTCCTGCCTCCCAGTAGCTGGGACTACAAGGGCTCCACCACCACTAGCTAATTTTTGCATTTTATAGATGAGGTTTCACTGTGTTGTGATGGTCTCAATCTCCTTGACTGATGATCCATTTCTGTCTCAGCCTCCCAAAGTTCTGGGATTACAGGCGGGAGCCACTCATACTCAGCCTTATTTCAGCGTCTTTTTTTTTGGGGACAGAGTCTCACTCTCTGGTTGCCCAGCTCGAGTACACGGCAGTCTCAGCTCACTTCAAACTCTGTCTCCTGTACTGCTTTATTCTCCTGCCTTGGCCTCCCGAGTAGTTTCTTCGGGATTATGCAGTGCACCACTCATACCTGGATAATTTTTGTATTTTTAGCAGAGATAAGGTTTCACCATGTTGGCCAGGCTGGTCTCAAACTCCTAACCTCAAGTGATCCACCCACTTCGGCCTCCCAAAGTGCTGGGATTACAGGCATGAGCCACTACGCCCGGCCGTACTTCAGTCTTCTCTAAAGCAGTGATGTGCATGGTGCTGTGAGCCCCCAAAGAGAAAAACAGCAGCAGCATTTTACTCTGGGCTGATACAAAACTGAAAAATCTACTTGCCTCTCCATTTTCCTGGGCTGGACTCGGTGCATCGGCTGACACATTCTCTTGGTCATCAGTTTTTGTTTTCTTACTACATTCCTTAAAAAAGCAAAGGAACATTATTAATGAACTTTTAATTCGTCTCCATTAAGAAAATGTGCATACTCTGACCAATGAAGCTCATGTATTTCTATCTTCTTTTAAATTAATTAATTATTTTTTAGACAGAGTCTCACTCTCACCCAGGCTGGAGTGCAGAGGCACAATCTCGGCTCACTGCAGTCTCTTCCTCCCGGGTTGAAGCGATTCTCCTGCCTCAGCCTCCCGAGTAGCTGGCATTATAGGTATGCACCACCACGCCCGGATAATTTTGTATTTTTAGTAGAGACAGGGTTTTGCCATGTTGGCCACGATGGTTTTGAACTGCTGACCTCAGGTAATCCACCTGCCTCGGCCTCCCGAAGTGCTGGGATTACAGGCGTGCACTGCCACTCCTGGTTAATTTTTGTATTTTTAGTAGAGAGGGGGTTTCACCATGTTGGCCAGGCTGGTCTCGAACTCCTGACCTCAGGTGATCCACCCGCCGAGGCCTCCCCTCCCAAGATGCTGGGATAACAGGCGTGAGCCACCGCGCCTGGCCTTCTATCCTTTCCCGGCCTTCTATCCTTTCTAGTGAAACAAAAGCGCACGTACTTAAGATCACACACACATCTCTATTGTCTGCAATAATAAAAAAGCAGAAGCAACAGTAGCCTCCCCTATACAGGTGAATTCCCCTGGACGCAGGTGTCCTTAGAATACGACGCAGCCACCAACGGGGATGAACGACCCATTGAACGCTCGGAAGCCTCCTGCCACGGTGTCACGCACAGAAGAGCCAGCCACAGAGCAGCATCCACGGGAGCCCATTTCGGCAAAAACGGCTACAAACCCCCCTGCGTGCGCTGCGCGCTGGTGGCCACGGCCTGGAGACAAGCGCGGAAGGCGCCGGTCAGCAGCCGTCACCCGCTTCCGCCCCTGCACCGGCTGTTCGGTGACCCTCAGCGGGACAGGTTCGAAAACGCCTAAAAACCCCTCGGAACGCTTCCGATCATTCCCGCCACGACCGGCGTTTACTCGGACTGTGCCGCGCGGCACGACAGGCTCGGTCTCCGTTCGTTTCCGCGCTTCGCGGGCGTGGGAAAGATGGACAAGTTCAGGGAGAACCGCTAAGACCGAGCCCGCCCCACAGCGCAGCGGACCCCGCGCCGGCCGCCTCCACGCCGGGCGGGCCCAGGGTGCTGAGGCCGGGGAAGCCCTGAAGAGCCCTGAGGCGAGCAAGCGGCGGGCCCGGGCCGCCAACCTCCGCCGCCCAGAGAGAGCCCCACGGGACAGGCACCGGGCGCGCGCCTCCCGGGCCCGCGGCGCTCACCTTGCGCGTGCAGTGCTCACACTTCATCTGGAGCGCTGCGGGCGGGAGGCCGGGCGCCTCGGCCTGAGGGAAGCACCGGGAGACTGGGACACCGCCGCCCGCCGCCCGCGGCCCTTTGTTGTCCTGCCCCGACGCGGCCTCACCCCCCACGGCCGCACTCGGCCAATGAGAGCACCCGGAGAGGACAAGCCGCACCCCTGGGCCAATAGGATTCCCCACCCCTACGGCTTTGTCTAGGCCAATGACAGTGTCGAGAAGGGGCGGGCCAGGCCCCAGAGCCAATCGGAGCGCGCGGGGCGGAGCGCAGCTTCACTCCACGTACGGCGCCGCGGGGACCGGGTTCTAGCGCCGGTTTTCGCTTCTCGCGGGTCCTGCGGCGGCGGCGGCGGCCAAGAGGCGTTCACCAGGGAGTCGGTGAGCGCGCGGACTGTCCCGAGGCCAAGCCGTGGCCGTTCCAGGGTGCTCGGTCCGGTGGTCACGGGGCCTGGAGGCCGCGGCCGGGCTCGCTCAGCCAGCTTGGCGTCGGACACTCGCCTTACTCGTGGCTCCCGACGGGGCGAGCCGGGGGCACAGCTCTCGTCCGCCGCCATTGCCGCTTCACTTCGTGTCACGTAGGCCCGGCGGAGTAGCAGCGCGCATGCGCGGCCTGCCTGGCAGTAACCACGTGACGGACCCGGAAGCACGAGGGCAGATGCTAAATGATGGCCTTTTGACATTTGCGTGCGTTCATGGTGGATAATTTTACCAAGTACATTGGTTTGGGCCCTTACAGTTTACAAAGTAAAGAATAACACTTACGGCCGGGCGCGGTGGCTCAAGCCTGTAACCTGCACTTCAGAGGCCGAATGCATGGATCACGGCGGCCAGGAGATCGAGACCATCCTGGCTAACACGGTGAAACCCCTGCCTCACTGAAAAATACAAACTACAGGCCGGGCGAGGGCGGCTCTGTAGTCCCAGCTACTCAGAGGCTGAGGCAGGAGAATGGCGTGAACCCGGGAGGCGGAGCTTGCAGTGAGCTGGCATCCCGCCACTGCACCAGCCTGGTGATGAGCGAGACTCACTCTAAAAAAAAAAAAAAAAAAAGAATAACACTTACTCCTCCAAGAAATTGATTTCAGTTAAGCAAAATGGCTTAATGGTAGTGTTGGACTCCTCTGCTAATTATAAACATTTTATGAAATCAGTGTGTGTGTATTACAGAAATCAGAAATAAGAAATAAGAACATGTCTGGAAGAGTGTGACATAAGAAAAATAACTTGTAGGCATATTTAACAGACACCAGCAGTCTCTGTAGATCTCCCATAGAGCCTTTCTTCCTGTCCTCTGAGAAGTGAAAATGAAATCCAAAGACCCCCAACTGACTGCACGAACCCCCTACTGGCTAAGGAGATCCCAGAGTTACCTTGAAGATAGTTCTCAGCCATGACAGATGGGAGGATATACCTGTTATTATAATGCCCTGGCTGATTCACCATCAGGTTTCTACAGATTTGACTGAACCATCCTTTCTCGAGAGACTCCACCGCTGACAACCCTCCCATTTGCAGTTTCAGCGCAATTGACCAGTATTCCTTACTAAGAGATCACTGACCATGGAGTGGTTCTGGCCAGATGACATGACCCTCATGAAGGGGCCTGAAGCTTCACTGTGGTTGTGTGTGTTTCTCTTCAAAAGAATTACACTCCTCCCAGCTTGCTAAATATGTGAGCATTTACACACTACTCTGCAGATTCTGTTCCTTTGCCTCCCTTCCCTGGAAGTGTCCGCTTGGCTCTTGGCCAGAGGTAGTGCTTCCCTGCCAAATGCCACCCTGCAGGCTGGAATCCTTTAGAAATAAAAGCCTTTTCCGGAATGTAGGGAATCTCATCATTCTTTAGGCTTGGTTTGGCTGATCACAGGTTCTTCCTCCTGCCCGCCTACAGGCTATGACAAAAGTCAATCTGTTATATCAAGATTGCAGCACGACAGGAAAAGAATTTAATTGACACCTGGCAGGCCACACAGGAAGACAGAGTTATTACTCAAATCAGTCTCTCCAAAGGTTTGAGAAGCTGTTAGGGTTTTTATGGATACCTAGGGCAGGATCAGGGAATGCTGCTGGACTGACTGGGGATGAAATCATAAAGGTGTGTGGAAAATGGTCCTCAAGCACTGAGTCTGCCTCAGGGTGGGGCCACAGGAACCAGTTGAGTCCCGGAGTCACAGGTCAGTGGGTCTACTCTGGAAAACATCCCAAAGCCAAATCTAGACTCTGCAATACTGATATTATCTATAGGTGCACTTCGGGAAGTTGCAAACCTTGGTAGACCCTGGCTACTGTGGAATCCTGAGCAGTAAGGGATTGCAGGAAACCAGGCCTACATTTTGAGAGAGCCCAGGCCCTCCCACAATCCTAAACTCTGTGGCCTTTCTAATAGGCTAAAGGCAGTTTCCGGCCCCAGAAGAGGGAGGTGATAGTTTTAGGCATGGAATTTACATCATCCTGCCTAAAGTTAAACCATAAATCCTCCCAAAGCTCCTGAATTAGCTTGGCTGGCGCCCAGGAACAACCAAGGACAGCTTGGATGGAAGGAAGATGGAATTAACTATGTGAAATTTCTCCTTTTTTTTTTTTTTTGAGACAGGGTCTCACTCTGTCACTCAGGCTGGAGAGCAGTGGTGTGATCACAGCTCACCAGCCTCAACCTCCTGGCCTGGGCGCACTTCCACCTCAGCCCTGCCAGGTAGCTGACTATGAGCTTGCACCACCATGCCTCGGCTGGTGCTTTTGCTTTGTAGATACACAGGCCTCCTGATGCTGCCCAGGCTGCCTTGGAATCTCTGGGCCCAAGTGATTCATCATTCCTGGTGGCTGGGATTACAGGTGTGCAGCCACTGCACCCAGCCTCTCACGCCTAATCTCTGCAAAGGTAGTTTTAAGCTGGACACTAACGCTGAGGCTGGCACAGTGGCTCACGCCTGCAATCCTGCACTTTGGGAGATCAAGGCAGGTGCTGGCCAGCTGAGGCCAGAGCTGACACCAGTCTGGCCAATATGGTGAAACCTGCCTCTACTAAAAATACAAAATTGGCTGGCATGGCTCAAGCCTGGTAATCCCAGCACTTTGGGAGGCTGAGACAGGCGGATCGAGGTCAGAGATTGAGACCATCCTGGCTAACCCGGGTGAAACTCCTGTCTCTACTAAAAAATAGCAAAAACTAGCCGGGTGAGGGTGTGGTAGGCTCAGTCCTGCAGGCCATCTCAGGAGGCTGAGGTGAGGAGAATGGCATAAACCTGGGAGGCATGGAGCTGCAGCGAGCTGGAGATCCGGCCACTCTCAGACTCTTAGCCTGGGCGCATAGGAGTGGGAGACTCCATCTCAAAAAAACAAAAAAACAAAAAAACAAAAAAAACAAAATTACTGGGCATGGTGGTCACGCCTCTGTAAGCCTGCAGCACTTTGGGAAGCTGAGGGTGGATCTGCCAAAGGCCAAGAGATCAGACCATCCTGGCTACCGTGAAACCTTGTCTACTAGACTCCATCTCAAAAAAAAAAAGGCCGCCGTGGCTCAAGCCTGTAATCCAGCACTTTGGGAGAATAGACGGGCGATCACGCAGGTCAGGAGGATCGACCATCCTGGCTAATGACAGTGAACCCTGCCTCTACTAAAATACAAGGACCAGCCATGAGGTGGCGGATGGTCCTGGAAATGCATTTCCGGAGCTGGAGGGCAGGAGAATGAAGGTGAACCCGGAGGCGGAGCTTGCAAGAGCTGAGATCCGCCACTGACTCCCAGAACAGAGGATGACCTGGCCCTTCAAAAAAAAAAAAAAAAAAAATGAAGCTAGGCTATGGTGAAAGCCTTTCAAATTTAGGCTACTTTGGGAGGCTGAGGCAGGAGAATGGCTTGAACTCCAGAGGTGGAGGTTGCAGTGAGCCAGATCAGCTACCTGGACTCCAGCCTGGGTGACAGAGAGACTTATCCAAAAAAAAAAAAAAAATCTTATTTTAGCCAACAGATTTTACAAAATGCATCAGTGAAATTCAGGAAGTCTCAACCCTCTAGATTACTCAAATTCATGTCAACATCTCTCAGAAAACATCTCCCCAAATCCTGGCTTAGCAAAAGATACTTGAGAAGGTTGTCATTTGTATAGCTTTTTGGTTAATGTTTTAAAAACATAACTGGCCAGGTGTGGTGGCTCACGCCCATAATTCCAGCACTTTGGGAGGCGGAGGTGGGGGGATTGCCTGAGATCAGGTGTTTGAGACCAGCCTGGCCAACATGGTGAAACTCCATCTCTACTGAAAATACAAAAATCAGCTGCGTGTGGTCGTGGGTGCCTGTAATCCCAGCTACTTGGGAGGCTGAGGCAGGAGAATCAGTTGAATCTGGGAGGCGGAGGTTGCAGTGAGCCAAGACCATGTCATTGCACTCCAGCCTGGGCAACAAGAGCAAAACTCCATCTCTAAAATATAAATAAATAAATAAATATAAAAACATAACTGTAATATGGTTGAAAGAACAAATTATGGCCTGGTGCAGAGGCTCATGCCTGTAAACCCAGCACTTTGGGAGGCCAAGGTGGGAGGACTGCCTGAGCTTAGGAGTTCGTGACCAGCCTGGACAACACAGTGAAAACCCATCTGTAATAAAATACAAAAATTTAGCCGGACGTGGTGGCGCGCACCTGTAGTCCCAGCTGCTCAGGAGACTGAGGCAGAATTGCTTGAACCTGGGAGGCAGAGGTCACAGTGAGCCGAGATCGCACCACTGCACTCCAGCCTGGGAAACAAGGCAAGACTCTGTCTCAAAAAAAAAGTAAAAAAAAAAAAAAGAACAAATTACAATCACCTAATTTTTTTTAATCAAATAGCCAATGTCCAGTTTTCCCCATTTTCTCACAATTTTTTTTACAGTTTGTTTAAATCAGGATCTACATAAGGTCTAGTATGTTCTATTAGTCTATATTACAATTGATTCATATGTTTCTTAAGTCTCTTTTTCTATGAACTTACGGAAGACATTGAAAAATCTCTCTTTAAAAATAAAAACTTGATTTTGACATAACTTGAGGCCTACTTAGAAGTGGCAGAGTTCAAGCTGGGCACAATGGCTCATGCCTGTAATCCCAGCACTTTGGGTGGCCAAGGCAGGCGGATCATCTGAAGTCAGACATTCGAGACCAGCATGGCCAGCACGGCAAAAGCCTGTCTCTACTAAAAATAAAAAAATTAGCTGGACGTGGTGATGCGTGCCTATAGTCCCAGCTACTTGGGAGGCTGCGGCAGGAGAATTGCTTGAACCCGGGAGGCGGGGGCTGCAGTGAGCTGAGATGGTGCCACTGCACTCCAGCCTGGGCAACAGAGTGAGACTTTGTCCCAAAAAAAAAAAGTTGCAGAGTTCCTGATTTTAAAGTTGTTGTCATTTTTTAAATTTGTAGGTTCTATCCATATCCTTCTCTCCTTCTCCTTGTATATATTATTAAAAAATCAGGTCATTTGCCTGTAGGATTTCCTATGTTGACAAAAAAAGGCAAACTGTAAAATATTTTAAGAGATTCTGAGCCAAATATGAGTGACCAATGGCCAGTGACATAGCCCTTAGAAGATCCTAAGAAAATGTACATGGTTAGGTTACAGCTTGGCTTTATATATTTTCAGAAGACGTAAGACATCAGTCAATACATGTAGACGTATATTGGTTCGGTTCAGAAAGGTGACGCAACTTGTAGTAGGGGGGCTTCCAGGTCATAGGTAGATTCAAAGACTTTCTGACTGGCAATTGATTGAAAAGGTTAAGTTACGTCTAAAGACCTAGAATCAACAGAAGGGAGTTTCTAGGTTAAGATAGGGGCTTGTGGAGACCAAGATTTCCGTTAAGCAGAGGAAGTCTCCAGGTAGCAGGCTTCAGAGAGAATAGATTGTAAGTGCTTCTTATTAGAGTTCTCTCCTGAAGCAGGAAAAAGACCTGGAAAGGAGCAGGGATTCTCTACAGAATGTAGATTTTCCTCACAAGGGATAGCTTTGCAGGGCTATTTCAAAATACGTCGAAGAAATTTAATGTGGGGTGTCCGGAGCTGCGCGCCCCAGCCATAGCGAATAATAATTGACGATTAAAAACGCCTGAGCTTTATTCATTTCCACCTTACACCTCCTCCCTATCTTTGCCTTTCCCCCTGTATTAATACCTCATAAAAGATGGCGCTCTTCCTGCTTCTTCTTCACCCATTTTTCCCGCGCCCGCGAAAATTACTACCTGACAGCGCAGGCGCCACATGACGTTCGACCAGAGAAACCAATACCTATCTGGCCACACCCTCCGCGATGAGATCACTTTCGCCTTGGCCCAACCCCTTCCCCTCCAAGTGTATATAAGGCACTGCATTACCGCCATTAAAAGAGACTTGATCAGAGCACTGTCTTGTCTCCATTTCTCGTATCTCTTGTTCCCCAAATTCCCACCCCCTCTTCCAGGGCCTGCAGTGACGATCCCGCGGGCCGGGAGAGTGGGGTAAAGTACTTCGATTTCTTCCAGGGCCTCCTATCTGTCACATAATCCTACACCAGAGTCAGGCTGGAATTTGGTGTCATTGCTACAGAGTCTACTTTGTCAGCCTCAAGATGTTTTTTTGTTGTTGTTGTTGTTTGTTTTTTTGTTTTTGTTTTGAGACAGAGTCTCCCTCTGTCGCCCAGGCTAGAGTGCAGTGGCACCATCTTGGCTCACTGCAAGCTCTGCCTCTTGGGTTCACACCATTCTCCTACCTCAGCCTCCCAAGTAGCTGGGACTACAGGTGCCCGTCACCACGCCCAGCTAATTTTTTGGGTTTTTTTTTAGTAGAGATGGGGTTTCACTGTGTTAGCCAGGATGGTGTCGTTCTCCTGACCTTGTGATCCGCCCACCTTGGCCTCCCAAAGTGCTGGGATTACAGGCGTGAGCCACCGCGCCCGCCCGGCTGGCTCAAGATCTGTTTTAATGTGAATGCTGGTCAGCTGTCTGCCTGAATTCCAAAAGGGAGGAGGGAGTAAGGTATGTCTGTCTCTCCCTTCCCATCACTGCCTTAACTAGTTTTTCAGGATAACTTTGGAATGCTCTTGGCCAAGAGGAGGGGTCCATTCAGATGGTTGAGGGTTTGAATTTTATTTTTGTTTTACACCCGCAATTGCTGACTTGTATCCTTGTAGAATCCTTTAGTACAGTCTTGTCTTCCAAATTTCCACTAATTCACTTTAGAAACTTGTTCACTTTCAGCTTAAATTTTTTCTGGCAAGACTACTTCATGGATGGTGTTGTGTACTTCCAGTATCTGACCTTTTTGCGATGTTAATTAGCAGTCATTGATTACATGGCCCAGGTCCATTAATTCATAAGGTGATGTGTTAATCCTACTGTTTCTTCTTCATTTATTAGCGGGAAAACTTCTATAATGAGACATTCTTCTCATGCAGTATTTGGTTACTCTGCTGTAAATTTCATAAAGGCAGGACAAATGCTTGATGCTTTCCTTTTATTAACCAGGCCACAAACTGGGGAGAGCTTGCCAGCATCCTCCAAAAGTGAACACAGTTAAAAAATACATTATTATGAATTACAGCCTGGAGCACCTCAGGATTTTCAATTCATTGGAATTACTGTTCTTATTCATGCTCAAATCTTTTTTGGCAATGAGAACCGCTTCAGTTACGCTTCTATGTTGGGAAGACGCTCATAGGCTTTGGTAAGTTCTTTGCTTTCGGATACGTTTTCCCCCACGTTTCTCTTTTCCAAGAAAACCGGTTCCTAGGCCGGGCGCGGTGGCTCAAGCCTGTAATCCCAGCACTTTGGGAGGCCGAGACGGGCGGATCATGAGGTCAGGAGATCGAGACCATCCTGGCTAACACGGTGAAACCTCGTCTCTACTAAACAAAAACAAAAACAAAACAAAACAAAACAAAAAACAACTGGTTCCTTTAGCTGGAACCACCCGACTCCTGCTGTGGCTCCGCCCGGGTCCCGGAAGTCCGTGCAGCCCGGCCTCCGATCCCGGAAATCCGCTCGGCTCCGCCCCATCCAGGAAATGCTTGCGGCCCCGCTCCCAACCCCGGAAGTCCGCGAGGTCCCGCCCCCGAAAGTCGGCTCCGCTCCGCTCCAATCCCGGAAGTCCGCGCGGCCCCGCCCCTGCCGGTTCGCGTCTCTCTGCTGCCGCGCGGGGACCGCTGTGCTCTCGGTAGGCGGCTGGGCTGGGTGGGCTCCGCACGTCCTTCCCGCTCCGTGCCGCGCGTCCCGGCACCCTGGGGCCCACTCCGGACGGGGTTTGCGTCCTGGACCCGCTTGTCGGCTGCTCCGTGTCCCGCCCTGCCCGTCGCGGGCGGCCTCGCGGCTGTTCCGCGGCAGGTTGGCCACGGCGGCGGGAGCGTCCTCGACCCGGACAAAGAAACGAGCGCTCGGTGCGACCAGCGGCGCGGGCGGCTCTGCCACCGGGCGTGTGCTTGTGTGTGTGCATTTGTGTGTGTGCATTTGTGTGTGTGCATTTGTGTGTGGAATGCCGGGTGTTTGGGGAGCAATGCGGTAACTGAGGCCCGGGAGGGAGCCCAGTCATATACCAGCATCTAGGATTGGTTTTGTGATTTGAACCCGCTGTTTTTTATTTTTTTGAGACACGGTCTCACCCTGTCACCCTGGCTGGAGTGCAGTGGCACGATCTCGGCTCACTGCGGCCTCCACCTCCTGGCCTCAGGTGATCCTCCCAGCTCAGCCTCCTGAATAGCTAGGACCACAGGCGTGCACCACCACACCGGGCTAAGTTTTAAATAGTTTCTGTGGAGACGGAGTTTCACCACATTGTCCTGGCTGGTCTCGAACTCCTGGACTCAAGCAATCCGCACGCCTCGGCCTCCCAAAGTGCTGAGATTACAGGCATGAGCCACCGTGCCCAGGCTGAACCCCCTATTTAATGTCAGAAATTTGACTTCACAGGGAAAGCCCTGAGAAACTGCCAGAACGGGGTCCCTGGGGCCAGTGTTCGGAGCGTACTGTGAAGTGGCAGGGCTGTTGCAGTCCGTGCAGAACCCGGTGTGGAAGATTAGCCCCTTTGGTGACTCGTCGGTTCTGGCCATTTTAGGACGCTCCAAACTTTCAGCAGGTGGAGGAAGGCAGAGAGAGAGCTGAGACTGTTGGTCTGTGCCAGTACGAGAGCCAGTACGGCCTGAAGCCATGAGGGGACTTTCAGTTCCCTTTCTGGGTGGAGGCCAGCACAGGGGAGAGGGGGTGCTGACAGGTGCTAGAAGCTCAAAGGCTGCTGGGGACTAGCGGCCTCCTCAAGACATTAGGTTTCCAGATAGGATGGGCAGGTGGTGATGCAGCTGTAGCTCGTGAGTCTGAGCGGGAAACAGCCCCCGTGCAGTCGGTGTCACTGTGAACGGAAGAGGGTCTTCCTTACACAGGAAACGGGGCTCTGGGGGATCCAGTGATGTGCCCGACCACAGAGAACAGATCAGACTGGCTGATGGTGTCTGGGGCTGCAGGTGACTTAGTTGGGGGACCTGCTCTTGGCCTCCAGCCTGGGCCTGATGGCGCGGGCACCTGCCTGTGTGCAGGGCTCAGCTGCCTCTGTCTGTCCCCAGGCCCCTCCTCCTGTAGAGACTGGGGCTGCCTTCTCGGGATGTACCTGCAGGTGGAGACCCGCACCAGCTCCCGCCTCCATCTGAAGAGGGCTCCAGGCATCCGGTCCTGGTCCCTGCTGGTTGGTAAGGCTCTCCCCAGAGGCTGTCCCTCCCCAGAACCCCAGAATTGGAAGCCTGACTTTCAGAAAGGATGAAAATGAAACATAGTATTTTCTGTTTTTTCTATTACCCTGAAATCGAACAGCTATTTTGTTTCTTTGTATCCATTCAAATTTTATCCTGTGTACTTGGTTTTACAGATAATGCACATCTGTTTTGTCCCCTTTTAACCACTAACACCCAGCGTATTTAATACTCTGTGAGCTTTTCTGAGGTCACCGTATTTTCCTTTGTACTTGTTTTGAACCGTGTGATGGGTGATCGTGGGTTCCCATTTCTTCTCTTCCCTGATCCTCAGACCTCCTCATAGGACTCAGTCCACTTAGCCTCCTGTCCTCCATCCCTACTCACCAGTAGGGTCCTGTACCCTTGGGGATAGCTGCACTTGTGTTGACGGGACACCGTGTGAGGAGTGCTGCTGGCTGTACCTCAGCAGCTGTGTCTCTGGGGCCCACCTTTTATGTGACACGCCACAGCCTCCTGTGTGTTTTGCGTGGCACGCTGCGTTGTAATTCTTTGTGCACAGTCTTCAGGCCTCACCACGGGCTGCTGGAGTAACACCCGTGTCAGTTCTGGAGCCTCACATGGCGGATGTGTCCAGTAAATACTGTGAATAGTGTATACTGTGTTTTGTTTTTGTTTTCTTTAGTGATGAGGTCTCGTTAGGTTGCCCAGGCTGGTCTCAAAGTCCTGGGCTCAAGCGATCCTCCTTCCTCGGCCTCCCAGGTAGCTGGGATTACAAGCGTGTGATACTATGCCCAGCTATACTGCATTATCGAACCAACTTCCTGGCTGTTTCCCCTACTCTGAACCTGGTGGTCTGTAACCCCTGACCACAGCTGTTCCTATAGTGGGAAGGGCCTGCTCATCAGGGGCTGTGGCTCCAGGTCCGGCTGCACCGGGGAGGAAGTGCGGTCTTACCGGGATCAATAGGCAGGCAGTCACTTTCTCTTCATAGGAATCTTGTCAATTGGCCTGGCTGCTGCCTACTACAGTGGAGGTAAAGCACCCCCTGCCCCGCCCCCCCCCATGACTGTCTCAGCTGTTTGGAAAACAGAGAAAAGAAGGGAAAACCGTCCTTTGTGACTGTCCATGGGGCAGCCTTTAAGATCGGCATCTCTGCCCCTTGATTGCTGGTGGGCACCGCGCCCCTCCACGCACTGCTGTTCTTCCGCACGCCCATCCCGCCCAGCACCCAGCCTGCATTTCACTTCTTAAGTCTTCGGTGTTTTGGGGTCATCAGATATTCTGGGAAAGATGCTCTTGAGTATCTAAGATCCAGCTGTGGGGTGAGGCGTACTTCCCCCACTGCCACCATCACTGGGCCTGCCCAGACAGGCAGAGGCCCTGTGCACCCCACCTGCCTCTCCCACGTGGACGCCGGGGGTCAGAGCTGGGCAGGGTGTGCCGCATGTGGGTCCTGAGTGGCCAGGGCAGGGTCAGCAGCACAGGAGGCTGCCCAGGCAGTCCTTGCAAGCGTGGGGGAGGCTGTGCTAGGTGGGGCCTCCCATGGGCACGTCCCTGGAGCTCACAGGCTGGCGCCCTATGTCCATCTTCAGATAGCCTGGGCTGGAAGCTCTTCTACGTCACAGGCTGCCTGTTTGTGGCCGTGCAGAACCTGGAGGACTGGGAGGTAAGGCCGGCTCGGGGCAGGACAGAGTCCAGGACTGTTCAGCTCCTGGGTTTTCTTGCAATGGGAATGGAAGGAGGAGGAAGGGCCATGGGTGGCCCAGCGCCTCCACGTCCTGAAGCGTTGGTCCCTGCTTGGAGGTCTCCGTTCATTAGGACATGGTCCCTGCACTCACCTGGTACAATTCTTGGCCAAGGAATCTCCCGAAGGCATTTTTCTCTTAGAAGCTCTCTGTGACTGTCTTCACCAAAGTGCTTTCTTCCCGGAGTTGCCACGATGGGATGCGAGTCAGCTTTCCCCGTGGCCGGCCCTCCCACCTCGGAGCCCCTCCTGAGTCCTTTCAGCCTGGCCCAGTGCTGCCCTCTGACCTCCATGCCCTCATTTGCTGGTTCCGCTGCCTCCCTGCACTTGTTTTGCCTGCAGTGGAGCAAGCACCCGCTGCACCTGCCCGGCTCCTGCACCTGCCCAGCTCCTGCACCTGCCTAGCTCCCCAGTTCCCAACAGGAGTCAGGCTGGCTACAGATGTCCAGCTCTGACAGAGCAGCACCTGCAGCTTCAGGGCTTTGGGTTCTGACTGGGAGGGGCCCCAGCCCCCCTTCTTGAGTGTCTACCCTGGTGAGGGTGGGGGTGATGCCCCAGCGGCCTCGGGGCCCCTGTTCCTGGAGGTTCATGGTGGTCAGTGCCTGTCGGTTTCCAGGAAGCCATCTTTGACAAGAGCACAGGGAAGGTTGTTTTGAAGACGTTCAGCCTCTACAAGAAGCTTCTGACTCTTTTCAGAGCAGGCCATGACCAGGGTGAGTTGTGGGGAACCTGGGGACATGGGGCACTGTGGGCATCTGGGTGACCCACGGGACCTGGCGGCGGGAGGCCTGGAAACGCCTTTGGTCCAAGCTCGCCTGCTTGGTGACCAGGGTTGTGTCCTGCCCGCTGGACGCAGGATCCCACAGATACGCCCCACCTGCTCATCTGCTCACCTGCTGGGCGGGGTCCTAGAGCCTCCTGGGTTCTTTTTTTTTTTTTTTTTTTTTTTTTTTTTTGAGACGGAGTCTCGCTCTGCCTCCCAGGCTGGAGTGCAGTGGCCGGATCTCAGCTCACTGCAAGCTCCGCCTCCCGGGTTCACGCCATTCTCCTGCCTCAGCCTCCGAGTAGTTGGGACTACAGGCGCCCGCCACCGCGCCCGGCTAGTTTTTTGTATTTTTTAGTAGAGACGGGGTTTCACCGTGTTAGCCAGGATGGTCTCGATCTCCTGACCTCGTGATCCGCCCGTCTCGGCCTCCCAAAGCGCTGGGATTACAGGCTTGAGCCACCGCGCCCGGCCGCCTCCTGGGTTCTTTAGAGGTTTGGCCCCTCGGGAGGGTGGGAGGAGCAGAGGTCTGGCAGAGCAGGGGTCTGGCCCAGCGTGCTTGGACAGCCTGTTTAGCTGTGTTCTCCCGCCTGCCTGGCAGCCACTTGTCCCCAGGTACAGTCTGGCCCCAGCGGCAGGTCACAGGGTGGGGCAGGGAGAGCCACGGTAGCCCACGGGCGTTCCGGAGTGGGGCCACCTGGCTACTTGCGGGCCTTGGCCCTGCTCCAGCTTTCCTGTGAGTCCTACTGGGCCTGCAGTAGGGGCTGGAAGGTCCGAGGAACCCCCCACCCTTGAGCCTGGGCAGTGGCCCAGCTGTGGTCAGTACCAGTTTCCTGTAGATGCTGCTGCAGAGAGAGAGGCCCTAGGGTTCGGCTGCCCATGCATAGCCCCAGAGAGGGGACAGATTCTGGTGACCAGAGTTGCTGGGCAGTCTTGGGTTTAGTGCCACAATGCTGTGCTTCTGACAGGCTGCTTCCTAGATCCCTGCAGGGACCTGGCCAGGGCATTGGCCCCAAGTCACCGTGGCTTTGGGGAGAGGAGTTGCAGGCCTGGCCTGGGCTGTGAGAGGCAGCTGTGCCGTTTTCTGACAACAGTTGGGGCCGCCCTGGTACCCAAAGAGGTGGCTTCCCTGAGTTGCCACAGGAAATTGCAGGGTGGCCCAGGCTCAGCAGCCAACCTCGGGAAACAGTACAGTGTAAAGATGGCGGCCTCGCACTGAGCGGGTCCCCGTGGTCGGCACTCCCAGGAGAACCAGCAGGCTGTGCATGTGGCCTGCCAGCCTGCACCGCGGGCACGTCCTTCCCACCTGGAGGACCTTGCACTGCTGTCAGGGCCACAGCAGTCCTCCAGGACCCAGCCTCAGGCAGGAAACAGCAAATGCTTTTGCTGCCAACCAGGCGTGGCTGTCGCTCTCGATGGCGCCAGTGGCCCTGGTGTGACTGCCGGGCGGCACGTGTGGGCGGGGACGGCTCGGCCACTGACCGTCTCCCCACAGTGGTGGTCCTGCTGCATGATGTCCGCGATGTGAGCGTGGAGGAGGAGAAGGTCCGGTACTTCGGGAAGGGCTACATGGTGGTGCTCCGGCTTGCGACGGGCTTCTCCCACCCCCTCACGCAGAGTGCAGTCATGGGCCACCGCAGGTAAGGCTGTGGGACTTTGATCTGGCTGGAGCTGCAGCTGTGTCAGGTGACTCCCGTTCCTGACCACCCAGAGCTACAGGACAGCTGGGAGAGGAGATGAGTTTGTGGACGAGACACAGAGGGGCCCACGTTAAGCATGTGCAGGCTCAGGGGCAGCCTCCGTGGCTGGGAGGGTAGGAGGCGGCCAGGAAGTGCTGGGTCCAGTTTGGGAGCCCCAGGGGCTGGGTGGTTGAGGAGGAGGCTGCTGTGGGGTCTCATGGCGCCCTGTGCTGAGGTGACCTGACCTTCCTCCCATTGCCGGCCTTGCCCAGTGATGTGGAAGCCATCGCCAAGCTCATCACCAGCTTCCTGGAGCTGCACTGCCTTGAAAGCCCCACAGAGCTGTCTCAGAGCAGTGACAGTGAGGCCGGCGACCCTGGGAGCCAGAGCTGACAGCCCCGGTATGCCTGAGCCTGTGCACCACCCACAGGACACGTGGCACATTCCTGGTGTGCCTGAGCCCATGCACAGCCCACAGAACCCCGTGGCCTTGGCTTCAGTCGGTGCCTCCAGCCGAGTCGGCCTCTTGCCTGCTCACACTGCTGCTTTCACACTGCACGAAACAGCAGGCCGGACGAGGACACCCAGACTTTCTCCATCGTGAGGCCTGGGCCTGCCTTCCTGCAGCTGGAGGTCTCGCCAGCCCTGGACTCCTGCTGTGGGCCACAGCCAGACCTCGGGCGAGTGGAGAGGCCGGGCCAGGCCGGGCCCCTGTGGGTGCTGATGCTGCGTGTTGTCCCCGACACAGTGTCCTCTCCCTGGGTGGACATGCCCAGCGGTCAGGTGCTTCCCCAAGGGCAGCGAGGGGCGAACATCTGGGGCCTACCTGGCTGTGCACGCTGCAGCCACACTGTGGAAGCTGCCCCTCCCCAAGGACCCGCCTCCCTTGATGATGCCAGGATCTCGGCGCATAGACCGCTTTGCCCCTGTGGTCATCACAGAAAGGTCTCTCTGTTCCTCACCCTCAGCCTCAGCAGAAGCTGCGAGGCCAGAAAAAAGGTCAGCTCTTCCAGTATTGTGCAGCGCTTAAAAACCGGGAGCTCCGGCCGGGCGCAGTGGTTCATGCCAGTAATCCCAGCACTTTGGGAGGCCAAGGTGGGAGGACTGCTTGAGGCCAGAAGTCCAAGACCAGCCTGGGCACACAACAAGATCCTGTCTTTGCAAAAATACTAACCAAACAAGAAAAATTAGGAGATTTTCTGCAGAAATTGAGTTCCAGCCTCTTTCCCTCACCCTGTAGGAGCTGAATGCCAACCATCCTGACCCGCTGGGGCTCTTGGTCTCCTGAGTACACCCAGGTCCTCCCAGGTGCGGTGTGCACCGAGAGCGCCTGGCCTGATGCCCTGGCCTGTGAACTGGGGACTCCTGGGTCCTGTGAGCCCCGCGGCGGCAGGCCCAGGAATGGCTGGGTGGGACCGGGAACGCCTTTGCCCCAGGTCTGGCTGTGGCCTCGGTGAAAGCAGACAGGAGAGAGGTGGGACCCTCCTCCTCAGTAGTGGCTGCCAGCCCCTCTTTGCAGGACATGGTCATAATAACCATAAATAACCCTTCGCATGTCACCCGCGGCTTCCACTCTTTATTTCCGAAGAGTCAGTGTCACAAAGCGGGTCTCCCTGTGCTGCTGCTCTCTGTGTTTTCTAGTCTCTCCCCCAGGGGTTGCCCAGGGCGCTCAGGAACTGAGTGTGGGCCAGACACTGCTGGGCCACAGGGTGCAACACTCACGTGGGCCCCTGTTGCCCTGGCTGACAGTTGGCAGCGCAGAGCCCCCCTGCCCATAGCAGGAGCCTCCTGGCACAATCTCTCCCCTCAGGGGTCCTGAGCAGCGTCCCTGCCAGGGCTGGTGGGTGGGGATGGGGGGGTGGCCACCTCGCTGAGGTCCTGCAGTAGAGCTTGCAGCCGCTGCAGGCTGGGGTGCACGTTCTCCTCCAGCCACTCCTCCACGGCATCCGGGTAGAAAGCCAGCTGCAGGGCGACCTCCAGCTCCTGTACGAGGGTGCTCCACTGCGCCAGGAGACTGCGGGTGAGGGCGCCGTGAACGTGCATTCTGCACACTCGGGACTTGCCCTCAACCCCATGGTCAGTACTGCCCTGTGCCTCAGCTTACCTATCTGTAAAATGGGGCTACTGACCCTCATCGGTGTGTCTGGAGGAACAAGTCAGTGACAGCTGCACATCTGAGACCTGAGGGCCCTTTACAACTAGGGGCTCACCCTCCGCTCCTCCTCTGGTTGAGGGACATGTCAACAGCAGCAGCAGTCCTCAGAGAAGCCACGGCTGCACAGCCTGTAAGAGCCTAGGGTCTCACCTGAGTGCTGCGGGCTGGATGTGCTGAACCATGACTGGGTGGATGAGCTTCCGCCGGCGGTGGTAGGGGCTGAACCAGCCGATGACGTACCTGGGGCAAATCCACATACGGGTGTGCCGTGGGCTACCAAGGCAGCCATGGGGCAGCTTTACAGTAATACAGAAAATGTTTTAAGAGTGGGGTAGACATTTCTAAGTCTTATGTCCCCCAGAAAGTCCTTGTGAAAGATGAGGCTGCCTCCTCCTGTGCCTGGGGGTGGGGTGGGGCTTGTGAACCTGCCCCTCACCTGCACCTGCCTCCCACCCACACCTGCCCCCTCACCCACACCTGCCCCTCACCCGCCCCATGCCTGCCCGCTCACCCACACCTGCCTCCCACACTCACGTGTTGCCCTCCAGCAGCGCGTCCACAGAGCTGCGCAGATGGAGGCTGACTTGTGTGACAAGGGCAAGGATGTTGCTGCCAGGGAAAGAGCCAGCCCCCTCCCTGCAGAGAGCCCTGCTGAGAACAGCTGTCTCCACAGGCGGGGGAAGGGGAGAGAAGGACGGGGAGGGGGGAAATGGGACGGGGAGGGCTGCAGGGTGCTTGCCTAACAGGGTCCATCATCTCCAGGTTGGAAATCCCAAGAAGGTTCTCCACTTTCGCTTTAGCATCTCCATCAAATCCTCCTGAAATCACAGAGTGGGGCAGTTGGAGGGGCCTGTGGAGGAGGGCAGGGGCTACATTGAGACCTGCAGGCCTAGGTGCTGGGGCAGTGGGCGGGCGGCATGGAGAGCCACTGGCCAGGCCCAGCCCTGCGTGTGCCGGCCCCAAGGGGACCTGGGGGCAGATGGGCTTGCTGCTTCTCTTTAAACATGTGAAATACATTCGTTATTTAAAAAAATCAGAAAACAGAAATAAGACTGTGTTGCCAGCAGCAACACCCAGACAGCAAGTGGTTCTTCCTGCTGGGCACAGCCCAACCCGCACAGGTGTCCAGGGCTCATGCAGCGTTTGCCACTGTGGTTCACACAATCAACGGAATATTCTAGAGCACCCGAAACAAACCCGTGAGGCCTGTGGGCACCAGCGTGGACAGATCTCCGAGTTGTTCATGGATATACTCACTGCAAGAGGCTGACGGCCGGAGGGCAGTGCCCCAGTCCCAGGGGTGGCGGGTGGGGCTGTGGGCAAGGGACGCTGCAAATACCGTCCATATTAACGCAGCTCTTTAGTGTGGGGCACGTGAGTGTCTGCTTTTATCGTTTCTGCCCTTTTCTAAGCAGTTCAGACTCAGCAGCTAAGTCAATCTGATCTCATTCTGCGTCCTCACTGGTTGCACCCCCGTCCCTGGGCCGCCACGCCCATGGGTCCTGCTCAGCGCGTCTCGGCCATTTTTCTTTCTGTGTCAGCACCATGCAGTTGCTAATTTCCTGTGTGGCCTGCGAGTTTCCATGCACACGGCTCATCTGGCCAAGCCCCTGCTGACCCCAAGGGGCTCCCAGGGCCTGCCCTTGCCCATAGGTCCTGCTACTCCCTCAGGCAACCTGAAGTGTAAGTGCTGGGTCCACGGTGCAGGGCCTTCCAGGGCCGGGCGCCTGCGCCCCACACCTGCTCGGCCAGGTGTGCAGGATGTGTGTGCAGCAAAGGTGGAGCTGCTCCCCACGTCCGACCTGCGCGCATTTCTGCGGATTCACTGTGTCTGAGGGGTGCGTCCCGCGCCACTCTCCAGCCTGCTTTGGGCTTAGGCTTGGAGACCTGGGTGCAGGCCCAGCCTGGGTGGACTTCAGGGCAGGCGGGTGGCTAAGCTGGGGCAGTGAGACCATCCTCTTGCTGTGAGAACCACCACGGTCCAGCAGGGTGGTTGGAGCTCTGGGTGCTTGGCCTCCTGCCCTCCGGGTCTTTCTGGGAGGAGCCGGTGGGGCTTGGGGTGACCAGACATACCGTGTAGAAGCAACTGTAGACAGGCGGCCAGGGACGGGACTCCTGCAGGGAGCAGCTCGCACAGCACGGAGAAGTGGTCGTACCTGGGTCCAGGAGAGGGGCGCTCAGCTCCACAGCCCACCCCCACCAGCCTGACACAGGTGCCCTGATTCGGGACATCCCTGCTCTTGTTCCAGGGCCGTGGGGGCAGCCTGACCCCCTCAACCCACGGGGCCCAGGGTTTCCAAGACAGGTTCTGTGCGGCAGGGCTCTCACATCAACTCCGTTCTAGAAACCGGACGCGTGAAGAGCGTGGGGATTCCTTGCTGCGATGCTTTCCAGAGCCATGGGAACTCTGGGTGGGCCTTGGGTGGGTGGCCAGTCATCGTCCCTCCCCCCAGCACCTCTGGCCTCTGAGAAAAGGTTCCTGCTCCTGGGGGCTGCCCTTGACGCCCCCCTCCTAGGGCCTCTGGGCCTCTCCTGCCCACCCTCTCCCTTGGCTGCCTCCTGTCTGGCTGGTGGGGGCGGCAGCTTTTCCCCAAGACCCCACGAGGAGGGTGTGAGATCAGGCCTGGCAGGCAGCAGGTCAGCGGCAGCATCTGTCCCAAGCGAGGGCTGGGGGGCCTCAGCCTGGCTGGGGTGGGAGTCAGGGCTTCCCACTGCCGGAGAGGGGGCCTCCACCTGCCTGTGCCTCAGTTTCTTCAGCTGTGAGGTGGGTGACAGACGCCGCCCCAGGTGTGAGCACAGGCGAAGGCTGGGCGATGCCTGACGCCACAGCCCCAGGCTCGTCTGAAGGATGTGCCGCCCCTCTGGGGCGGAGGAGCCTCGCCCTGCTCTATGGACGGTCCTAGTTTGTGCAGACAGAGCTGTATCCCAACAGGACAGTGGGAACTATCTGGAAGCTTCTAAAGAGCCGCTGCCAGCTGTGCACATGCATGGCAGCTGTGAGCTGCCCCTGTAGCAGGCTGGCCCACCAGGCTCTGCGGTCCCCACCATGAAATTCTTGACTCCATCGAATCTGAGCCTTGTGGGTCAGGGCACGGGGTCCCTGGCGGGGTCCTGCCTCCAGCCGCTTGCCTAGCCCATGGCACCTGCGCCATCTGCCCCCCACCCCTCTAACTTGAGATGAGACCCAAGGTCAGGACTTGGCCGGCGACCAGGGGTTTATCTGTAGCTCTGCTTTTCACATGGTGTCATCAGGGAAGCAGGGACCTGGGAGCGCCAGGGTGACGCCACGGAGGCCCAGCTCCTTCATGAGACTAACAAGGCCCATCCTTGCCAGGCAGGACCCACAGTCACGGGATGTTTACAGCTGAGGAAGCGCTCAGACACCTGCAGGGGCCACTCCTACAACAGCGGACAGCCCTGGCATCCCCACACCCATGACAGCATGTGCCTTCTAGGTCACCACAGTTGGGCTTCCATAGGCTACACGCTGAAATGTCCAGGACAGTTTTCTCTAAATCCATAGAAAAATACATTCTTTTTTTTTTTTTTTTTTGAGACAGACTTTTGCTCTGTCGCCCAGGCTGGAGTGCAGTGGCGTGATCTTGGCTCACTGCAACCTCTGCCTCCTGGGTTCAAGTGATTCTCCTGCCTCAGCCTCTTGAGTAGCTGGGATCATAGGCACATGCTGCCACACCTGGGTCATTTTTGTATCTTTAGTAGAGATGGAGTTTCACCATGTTGGCCAGGCTGGTCACGAACACCGGACCTCTGGTGATCCACCTGCCTCAGCCTCCCAGAGTGCTGGGATTACAGGCATGAGCCACCGTGCTCAGCCCATGGAGTGACACATTCTGTCACACTGTTGGCCCCATCCACAGGGAGCACAGCTTAGTGTTTACATAGACAAGACCCTGATATGAGAAAAACGGAAAACAGAGCCGGGCACGCCTGTGCTGGCCTTCCAAGGGCCCTACCTCTGTCACTGGGCACCTTTTGGTGACCTCCCCTCACTGCGCTCGGCCTTGAATTCTTTCGTGTGTGAGACCCGAGAACCTTCTTGTGGGGTCTGAATTGAGATGGCATTTCTAGCAACTGAGTGAAATCCTGAAAGAACCGAAACCCCCCCTTGTGCCACAAGCAAGACATACACACACAGCCTCAGGTGCAGTGCACACGGGCGGCATGGGGGCTGGGGACCACGTGTTTGTGACCCTGAACACATGAGCAGCACCCTCTGTGGCCGCTCTGGCGTGTGGGGCCCAACCCCACATGGCTGTCTCCTGCAGCTCTTCTCAGAGGCCTGGGCTGCTTCCCCTTTGACCGACCTGGGAAGGCCCTCAGCGGACGCTGGACAGGCCGATGTGGTGACCACCAGAGCTGCCCTGGACCCTCTTGACTGGCCAGGGCTTACCTCTGCCAGCCGGTCAGGATGATGCCCTGCAGTGAGTCCGTGGGCCTGCTGCCTGCCACCTGCAGCCACTGCACATGGTTCTTGAGGTGGTGCTTGATGGGGGGCACGGCCTGGCTGGGCCCTGTGGCACCCTTGAAGGCACTGGCTGCCCACAGCCGCGGAAAGCCGCACCGCCAGTACTTCTGCATGAGGAGGACTGAGTGAGAAAAAGCAAACAGGTGAGTGGCTCCCGGGGAGGCGGCCGACGTGGCCCCAGACATGTCTCCCGGGGCTATACCCAGAGCCGACATGGGAGCCGCCAGTGACAGCCACTGGGTCCCAGCGTGGGAGACTCCAGAGTGTAGGTGGCCGGCCTGGGTCCCAGTCAGGGAGACTCCAGAGCTTACGTGGCCCCTGCTTCACCTGCTCACTGGAAAACACTGGTGGAAAACACTGGTAGAATGGGGAGGTGAGGCCGGGCGCGGTGGCTCAAGCCTGTAATCCCAGCACTTTGGGAGGCCGAGACGGGCGGATCACAAGGTCAGGAGATCGAGACCATCCTGGCTAACCCGGTGAAACCCCGTCTCTACTAAAAAAATACAAAAAACTAGCCGGGCGAGGTGGCGGGCGCCTGTGGTCCCAGCTACTCTGGAGGCTGAGGCAGGAGAATGGCGTGAACCCGGGAGGCGGAGCTTGCAGTGAGCTGAGATCCGGCCACAGCACTCCAGCCTGGGCGACAGAGCGAGACTCCGTCTCAAAAAAAAAAAAAAAAAAAAAAAAAAAGAATGGGGAGGTGAGGCACCGGTGCAGGGCTGGGGTCTGCTGGAGCTGTGCCCTGGCCTCTACCTGTGCAGGCCCTAGGCTGGGCAGTTGGGCTGCAGGGTCACAGGGCCAGGGATGGCCTTCCCAGTCATGTGGCCACGACAACACACCCCCAACTTGGCACTGACCCTTGCCGTGCACATCCAGGTCGGCCGCGTAGTCCCAGAGCACCGGCTCCACCAGCTGCGGCACCCCGGATGCTGCAGACGGAGCAGACAGAGCAGACAGAGCGGACATGAGGTTGGTGAGACACCCAGAACACACCCTCAGCCCCTCGGACCCACCTGTTCTCGATTTGCCTGAAAGTGTGAGCGTAGATACCTTTTTAAGACAGACTTGGTACTATGCTGGGTTTGGACAATGAATGCCACAACCACACACAGCGCCTTCCCAAGCCAGCGCCCACTGCAGCGACCCTGCTCCCGCTGCTGCTTTACCAGGCCATGAGCCACAGGCACAGCTGGAGCACGTGGCTGAATGGAGGTCACTCTAAGTCATCTATGTGGCCATGCGTGGGTGGGAGCTGCCAGGCCAGCACGGCCCTAGGACACCCTGGCTCCCAGCTCTGCCATGGGGCTCACTGAGCCTCAGGGCTCTGTGTGGAACAGGGCCAGGTGTCTGAGTACCACCTCTTGGCCCAGAAAGGCACTCAGCAGCTCATCCCAAAGCCTCAGGCAGAGTGAGCAGGGCCCAGGGTCTGGAGGAGCTGCCAGCGGGAACCTCGGCCCCCAGTTCCAGCAGGGCTGGCCTTGGAGGAGGCTGCCACGAGGGCGGGTCACTCCCAAGCCCTCTAGGACCGGGCAGGCCCGTGCTCTCCTGACCAAACCTCCACGGCTTCTAGGAAACGACTCAGACCCGGTGTTGGGGGGATGCAGGAGGTGGTTGTGGCAGGTCTGTGTGGGGCTGGGGCTCACCCTGGGGCCCACTTCCTACAGCACCTTCTCTCTCTGAAGCCGTGGGTCTTGGGCAGGTCAGTGGCCCACCCCTCCCCCAACCCCGTTGGCCGACCTGCGAGCTGGTCCTCAGGCAGGTCTCGGAGCATGTCGTCCCACACCAGGGGTGTCACGCTGGGGTGCCGGGTCTGCACGTGGCTGGCCACTGCCCGCATGTGTGACAGGCACAACTTCCCTGTGCTGTTCTGCTCTTGCTGCAGCCACCGGCGCGAGGCCTCCCCCTCTCCGAGGTAATAGACCTGCAAGGGAGGAGCGGGACGGGGTTGCCTTGGCAGCCCTGCACACCAGTGGGAGGGTCCGGGGTTCACACCATACCCTGACGGAGAGGGGCTGCTGCCTGTGGGGAGGAGGCCGGGGAGGGGCTGGGAGCCTTTGCTTACCACCCCCAGCGTGTCCCTGTCTTCCTCACTGAGCCCTGAACTTCTACTCAAGGTTTCCTGTGAATGTTTACAGCAGCTCTTCTCACAACCGCCAAAGCAGAGACCACAGGGGTCCATCCCCCATGACGGACCAGCATAGGGCAGCGTCCTCCACCGTGAACACGGCTCGGCCTCAACAGAGAGCCAAGCTCTGGCGGCCAACGGCCCAGAGGAACACAGGTCATACACTGTGTGACTCGGTGCCCGTGGAATGCCCAGGCGCACAGATCCACCAAGACGGGAAGCAGACCGTGGTCGCCGGGGGCTGGGGGTGGGTGCGGGGCTTCAGCCTGGGGTGATTGTCCATACCATGAATACGTGGAAGAGGTGCTGACGTTTATACTTATTATTTTGGAGACAGGATCTTGTTCTGTCGCCCAGGCTGGAGTGCAGTGGCACAACCTTCGTCTCGGCTCACTGCAAGCTCCGCCTCCTAGGTTCAAGCAATTCTCCTGCCTCAGCCTCCCGAGTAGCTGGGATTACAGGCACCCACTACCACACCTGGCTAATTTTGTATTTTTATTTAAAAAAATTTTTTTTGAGACGGAGTCTTGCTTTGTCGCCCAGGCTAGAGTGCAGTGGCTTGATCTCCGCTCACTGCAAGCTCTGCCTCCCAGGTTCCCGCCATTCTCCTGCCTCAGCCTCCTCAGTAGCTGGGACTACAGGCGTCCCCCACCACGCCCGGCTAATTTTTTGTATTTTTAGTAGAGAGAGGGTTTCACTGTGTTAGCCAGGATGGTCTTGATCTCCTGACCTCGTGATCCGCCTGCCTCAGCCTCCCAAAGTGCTGGGATTACAGGTGCACGCCACCACGCCTGGCCTAATTTTGTATTTTTAGTAGACACGGAGTTTCACCACGTTAGCGAGGCTGATCTCGAACTCCTGACCTCAGGTGATCCACCTGCCTCGGCCTCCCAAAGTGCTGGGATCACAGGTGTGAGCCACCACGCCCGGCCTGTTTGTTTATTTATTTAGAGCTGGAGTCTCGCTCTGTCACCCAGGCTGGAGTGCAGTGGCGTGATCTCAGCTCACTGCAACCTCCACCTCCCGGGTTGAAGCGATTCTCGTGCCTCAGCCTCCTGAGTAGCTGGGATTACAGGCGCCCGCCATCACACCCAGCTGATTTTTGTAGTTTTAGTAGAGATGAGGTTTCACCACATTGGCCAAACTGGTCGCAAACACCTGACCTCAGATGATCCACCCACCTTGGTCTCCCAAAGTGCTGGGATTACAGGCGTGAGCCACCACACCCAGCCTATATTTTAAAATGGTTAGAATGGTAAAACTTATATGCATTTTACACACTCCGATTTCCTTCAAACAAAAAGAAACTTTTGGAGCTAAAATGTTTAGCTTGGGCTCCCCGTGAGCCACAGCCCTGCAGAACCTCCCAGCCCCGTGGGCACCAACCCTGGTCCTTTCAGCTCCGCACCCTGCCCAGGCCCTGACTGAGCTGGAGTCCAGTGAGTGGAGGGAGGGGCGAGGGTGGGGACTCACTGGGCTGGAGGGGCACGTCTCCGGCACCGCCTGGGGACCACCTTTTCCAGTGGGTGCTTTAGGGTCCAAATGCAGAACTTCCTTCCTCTCAGCAACGAAAGGGTGTCCCTCGAGTTGCACCCTGACTCGCGCTGACTGCTGGTCCTGGGGGGTGAACCTGCCCACCACCCGCAGGCCTCTGCCAACCCAGCTGCCCCGGGTGGTCTCATCTGACACGAGGGCGACTCCCTCCGGCTCTGCAGGCTGTCCTGTGCCAGGCCGTCCATCCACCCAGGGAAGATGCTGGACGGGGCTCCCCGAGGGGAACAAGCCTGGCTCTAGGCCTCAGTGCCTGGACGATTTTCCTATTTAAAAGGACAAGCCATGACAGGGGAGAGTGTCCTGCACAGAGCTGGGGTGATGGCACCCACCTCGTCACACCCGACGTGCAGCCATCGGGCGCCTGGGTGCAGCTCCAGGACCTGGTCGATCATGGCGCCCACCAGTGCCAGGGACTCCGCCTCGTGGGGGTTCAGGGTGCAGGGGAAGGGACCCACCTCCCGCAGGTGGGCGAAGGCCGCATGCTTCAGCACGAACTGTGGAGAGACAGGAGCTCACGTTGGGGGCGGAGGACTGGGCTCATCTCCTTCTGCCCACCTGGGGCTTCTGTTTCAAATCTACGGATAATACAAAAACATTAGGCCAGGCACAGAGGCTCAGTCCCGTAATCCCAGCACCTTGGGAGGCTGAGGTGGGCAGAATGTTTGAACTCAGGCATTGAGACCAGCCTGGACAACATGGTGAAACCCCATGGAGTCTCACTCTGTCGCCCAGGCTGGCACAATCTTGGCTCACTGCAACCTCTGCCTCCCAGGTTCAAGTGATCCTCCCGCCTCAGCCTTCCCAGTAGCTGGGATTATAGGCATGTGCCACCACACCCAGCTAATTTTTGTATTTTTAGTGGAGATGGCATTTCGCTATGTTGGCCAGGCTGGTCTTGAACTTCTGACCACAAGTGATTCACCTGCCTTGGCCTCCCAAAGTGCTGGGATTACAGGTGTAAACTACCGCGCCCAGCCTAATTTTTTTTTTTTTTTTTGAGATGGAGTCTGGCTCTGTCGCCCAGGCTAGAGTACAGTGGCTCAATCTTGGCTCACTGCAAGCTCTGCCTCCTGGGTTCACGCCATTCTCCTGCCTCAGCCTCCCAAGTAGCTGGGACTACAGGTGCCCGCCACCACGCCCGGCTAATTTTTGTATTTTTTTTAGTAGAGACAGGGTTTCACCATGTTAGCCAGGATGGTCTCGATCTCCTGACCTTGTGATCCACCCACCTCGGCCTCCCAAAGTGTTGGGATTACAGGCGTGAGCCACTGTGCCCGGCCATAAATTTTTTAAAAACAAAATCAGTTTAAGAAAAAAAAAAGTGGCTGGGTGTGGTGGCACCTGCCTGTGGTTTGAGCTACTTGGGCGGCTGAGGCGGGAAGATCACTGGAGCCTAGGAAGTTGAGGCTGTAGTAAGCCATGATCACGCCACTGCACTCCAGCCTGGGTGACAGAGTGAGACCCTGTCTCTGAAAAGAAAAAAGAGAAAAACGTTTATGTAGGAAATATACGTTTCTTTGTATAACTTTGCGTAAGAACAGAGACTCTGTGGCCTCGGCCTATGGTTGCTCACTGCCCCCTTCCCCCTCAGTGTGGAAACCACAGCTTTGCTGCCAGAGGGGCAGACTTAACTTGAGGTTGGGTAAAAACCCACTCCTTTTGGGGGCACAGTTAGTAGAAGTAGCAACTGGAGGCCAGGCGTGGTGGCTCAAGCCTGTAATCCCAGCACTTTGGGAGGCCGAGACGGGCGGATCATGAGGTCAGGAGATCGAGACCATCCTGGCTGACACGGTGAAACCCCGTCTCTACTAAAAAATGCAAAAAAACTAGCCGGGCGCGGTGGCGGGCGCCTGTAGTCCCAGCTACTCGGGAGGCTGAGGCAGGAGAATGGCGTGAACCCGGGAGGCGGAGCTTGCAGTGAGCTGAGATCCGGCCACTGCACTCCAGCCTGGGCAACAGAGTGAGACTCCGTCTCAAAAAAAAAAAGAAGTAGCAACTGGAGAAAAGACCGTGTCTTCCGCCTACCAGAGGGTCAGTCCCTGCTGGGGAGAGCCAAGACTGGCTGGAGATTTAATGGGTGACCCTGGAAACACAAAGCCAGAGGGTGCTGCACACTGTCCTCAGGCCTGGCTGACGGGGGCCACACACACGTGCAGGGACCTGTGAGGGCCAGGTGGGAACTGCGCGAACCTGGGGGTGCACCCCCCACCGCCCACACACAGCCCTGTGGCAAGGGGAGGAGGCCTGTGGGCTCAAGGTGTGGGAGCACAACCTCTGCCCAGACCCTTGGCTGACAACCAGCTATGAAGACAGAGGGGTGACCTAGGAAGCCAGGATAAAACGTAAAAATAAGAACCAAAAATCTCAGCACAGACATCAGCGAGCACACACGGCCGGGGGCAGGTGCTGCAGGTTAAATGCAGACCACTTGCTAGAAAACAACAAAACGACCATCACCAGCCACTGGGGAAAGGAGCAAACATTCAGCTTCGCTATAATGTATTCACTGAAATGTTCAGTTCTCAACCAAAAATTCTGAGATGTGCAAATAAACTGGGAAGTAGAATCCAGTTCACAGACTCTGACTCTCAGTGGGCCCACATATAGAATTTATCAAATATTTCAAGAAAACTACTATGAATATATTCTAAGAATGAAAGGAGGCCGGGCGCGGTGGCTCACACCTGTAATCCCAGCACTTTGGGAGGCCGAGGCGGGCAGATCACTTGAGGTCAGGAGTTCGAGACCAGCCTGGCCAACATGGCAAAACCCCATCTCTACGAAGACGACAAAGATTAGCCGGACGTGGTGGCAGGCACTGTAATCCCAGCTACTTGGGAAGTGAGGCAGGAGAATTGCTTGAGTTCGGAATGTGGAGGTTGTAGTGAGCCGAGATCATGCTGTTGCACTCCACCTGGGCGACAGAGCGAAACTCTGTCTCAAGAAAAATAAAAAAATTAAAAAATTGCACTTAGGGAGGCAGAGGCGGGAAGATCACTTGAGCCCAGAAGTTTGAGACCAGCCCAGCAACATAGTGAGACCCCACTCTTCACAAAAAGAAAAATAAACAAAAAAATTAACTCAAAATGGGACCAGGTGCAACGGCTCACACATGTAACCCTGGCACTCTGAGAGGCTGAAGTGGGGGACCTGTTTGAGGCCAGGGGTTCGAGACCAGTCTGGGCAACACGGTGGGACCTGGTATCTCCACAGAATAAAAAAACTGGCCGGGTGTGGTGGTGCACACCTGTAGTCCTTGCTGCTCAGGAGGCTGAGGTGGGAGGATTGCTTGAGCCCAGAAGTTCAGGGCTGCAGTGAGCTGTGATTGTGCCACACACTCCAGCCTGGGTGACAGAGTGAGACTGTGACTCAAGACAACTTGAACGTTCAAGGGTTCTGGAAAAAGAATAAAAATACCACACTCAACATGGATCATAGATCTAAATGAAAAATGCACACAAGTTAGGCCGGGCGCGGTGGCTCAAGCCTGTAATCCCAGCACTTTGGGAGGCCGAGACGGGCGGATCACGAGGTCAGGAGATCGAGACCATCCTGGCTGACACGGTGAAACCCTGTCTCTACTAAAAAATACAAAAAACTAGCCGGGCAAGGTGGCGGGCGCCTGTAGTCCCAGCTACTCGGGAGGCTGAGGCAGGAGAATGGCGTGAACCCGGGAGGCGGAGCTTGCAGTGAGCTGAGATCCGGCCACTGCACTCCAGCCTGGGTGGCAGAGCGAGACTCCGTCTCAAAAAAAAAAAAAAAAAAAAAAAAAAAAAAATGCACACAAGTTAAACTTTAGAAGAAAATACAAGAAAAATCTCTGTGATCTGGTGATCGCAACAAGTTTTCAGAAATGCCACCAAAAGCATGTAAGCTCCACACTGGGAGAAAATACCTGCAAATTCCATCAGAGGACTTGCATCTAGAACATATAAAGAACCTTAAAAACTCAAGTTGAAAAAAAATGGGTAATACACCCAAGCAGTTATTTCTAGCATACCAAGGAGGTATACTAGGCTGGGCACTGTGGCTCATGCCTGTAATCCCAGTACTTTGAGAGGCCGAGGCAGGCGGATCACCTGAGGCCAGGAGTTCGAGACCAGCCTGGCCAACATCTTGAAACCCCATCTCTAATAAAAAGACAAAAAGTTAGCCGGGTGTGGTGGGGCGCCTGTAATCTCAGGCACTCAGTAGGCTGAGGCAGGAGAATCACTTGAACTCGGGAGGCGGAGGTTGTAGTGAGCCAAGATTGCACCACTGCTCTCCAGCCTGGGAAACAGAGTGAGACCCTGTCTCAAAAACTAGCACACAAGGGTATACTAATAGCAAATGTACACATGGAGGGTCTTCCTCAGTAAGAAACCAACCCTTCGACACGCTGATTTTGGATGTCTGGTCTCCAGAACTGAGAGAACATTTCTGTTGTCTTAAGCCACCTGCTTTGTGGCAATCAGTTCTGCCCTGACAACAGTGTCTTTTAAGGAGATGGCAGGTGTGAGTGGTCAGAGCTGTGCTGTGACTTGCTGCGGTGGGGAGAGCAGCACGGAGGGGCAGAGTGGCCCTGGGAGACCCGTTAGGAGAGTTTCATGGCGAGTTGGTGGTGGTTTAGACAGGGGTGGTGCTTGCATGACAGAGGAGGAGGAGGAGCAGCAGCAGCAGGACCAACAAGGGTCAGGGCGCGGGCGGGTGGTGGTGCTGACCGTGTGCACACCAGAGGCTGGAGGAGGCCCCTCAGTGGAAGTGACCAGCAGGAAGCTGGGGATGAGGGTCTGTAACCCAGGAGGTCTGGAGTTGCTGAGGTGCAGACAGAAGAAGAGGAAGACGAAGAGAAAGCAGGAGCAGAGATGGCACCATCTAGAGAGAGTGGGAGGTGGGGACAGGGGCCGAGAGGAGCCTTGGGGACCGCCAGCTACAGAAAGGCAAATGCAAATAGACACCGAGGAGGCACAGTCAGAGGCGGGGGAAGCCGGAAAGTGTGGGGCTCAGGAGAGCAGCTGGGGATGCCAGAAGCTACCGAGGGGTCCAGCCGGAAAACCATCCCTGGACTTAGTGACCTGGAGGACCCTGGTGGCCTTGGGAGAGACATTCTGTAGAGGTGGCAGGAGGCTAAGAGCGCTCGCCAGGCCCTAGGGCAGAGTGTGGTGGGGAGAATCAACTAGAAAGGCCAGAGGACCAAGCTGTGGGAAGGAACTTCGGTGGCATGCCCAGAACACCGGCATGTGTAAGTGAAAACAACCTTCCTTCCCGCGGTGTGTGGAAATAGAAACCAGAATGGTGTATCTGTTAGAGAAATAAATGGAACCTAAGAGCCGTTAAATCAAACTGTGGTGGTTAATGTTGCATCACTTCCTGTCTGTTTGATACAGATGTGAAAAAGAATATGTGTGTGTGTATATATATATAAAAATATATATATATATAAAAGAATATGTGTATATATGTATGTATATATGTGTGTACGTATGTGTATGTGTATATATATGTGTGTGTGTATATATATAAGAGTGTGTGTGTGTGTGTGTGTGTGTGTATATATATTTTGAGATAGAGTCTTGCTCTTGTCACCCAGGCTGGAGTGCAGTGGCGTGGTCTTGGCTCACTGCAACCTCTACCTCCCGCGTTCAAGCGATTCTCCCGCCTTAGCCTCCCAAGTAGCTGGGACTACAGGTGCCCACCACCACACCTGGCTAATTTTTGTATTTTTAGTAGAGACGGGGTTTCGCCATGTTGGCCAGGCTGGTCTCAAACTCCTGACCTCAGGTGACCCGCCAGCCTCGGCCTCCCAAAGTGCTGGATTACTGGTGTAAGCCACCACACCTGGCCTGAAAAACCCCTTTTCTTTCCTTAATACTGTGTTTTACCTCACATAATATTCTGATGAATACAAGTTAAAAAGGAAACCACCTCCCAGCCTCCAGGACCCCCTTTCTGGCTCTTTCCTTCCATTCCTCAGGCAGATAGCCTGCCCCAGGGACTTCCTAGACCAAAGTCCTCTCTGAGTTGTGCTGAGCTGCGCTGCCTGCAACCACAGACCTGCTGCACCTACCCCTGGGCACAAGCCTGGCCCAGCCTGCAGCCCCTGGACTCCACGCCTGGCACTAGGTAACAGGTAACTTCCATTCCTGCCACTCACCTCCATGTGTCCAAATGTCTGCACCAAGGGAATCACCTCCAGTTCATTGAGTCCAGCCAGATGCAGGATTTCTTTGATTTCAGAGGGGCTAAAGAGACAAAATTCATGCAGAGAGGGTCACGTGGGGAGCACGTGATGTCCACATGCCCCCAGCCCTTCCTCGTCAGGCCCTAGGGGGCTCTCCAGAAACGGTGAGGCCCTCACTCCACAAAGGTTGACAGATATCCTGGTTTCTGGAAAGGCACCTGCTCTAAAATTTGGGAAGATGATGTTCTAGCATGTCCTCAAGTAACAGTTCGCTTTTCAACCCGCGACAAGAGAATGAAGTCATCACATTTTACAAGAAACTACTCAAGGCCGGGTGCGGTGGCTCACGCCGGTAATCCCAGCACTTTGGGAGGCCGAGGTGGGCAGATCACTTGAGGTCAGGAGTTCAAGACCAGCCTGGCCAACATGGGGAAACCCCGTATCTACTAAAAATACAAAAATTAGCTGGGCCTGATGGCACGCACCTGTAATCCCAGCTACTTGGGAGGCCGAGGCAGGAGAATCACTTGAACCCAGAAGGCAGAATTTGCGGTGAGCCGAGATCACACCACTGCACTCCAGCCCGGGAGACAGAGCAAGACTCTGTCTAAAAAAAAAAATAAGCTACAGAAGGAGCCGCAGTCCACCCACAGCCAGGTCAGCAGCTGCCTGACAGGGCCCTCAATCTGAAATAATCCCTGATGCACACGTCCTCTGCAGGAGGGTCACATCCTGGGAAGGGCTGACCGCCCGGGTCAACCTCTTTGTTTTCACAAATGAGCTGTCATTTATGAATTTATCTAAAAAAAAAAGCTATTTCTAGTTTTTGTATGTGTTTGAACCATTTTAGGCTAAGCCATTCTATAGATTTATGAGTTATGTAAAGTCTTTAAATATTCCTGCTTCAAGCTTCAAAGGAACCCTGGACTTTACTTTTTCACATCAAAAGACAACACGTCTTCACTGTAGGAAGAGAACTAGAAGAGTATGAGGAAAACGCAAACGCCTGACCGTCTCATCGCAGGCCCACACCCTGGCTCACTGTTCCTCTCTTCCGGTCTAACCGCTGCACGGCGTGTGGGTTGTTCTGACACATGGAGCCAAGTCCTCCCGGAACAGACGTCACGTTACGTTCACCAGCAGGTAGTTTTCCTATTTCTCATTCCCTTCAACACAGAGTCTTACAATTATTTATTTATCTTATTTGTTATTAGTTTTTTGAGATGGAGTCTTGCTCTGTCACCCAAGCTGGAATGCAGTGGCGTGATCTTGGCTCACTGCAACCTCTGCCTCCTGAGTTCCTGCGATTCTCCTGCCTCAGCCTCCTGAGTAGCTGGGATTACAGGTGTGCACCACCACACCCAGCTATTTTTTTTTTTTTTTTGAGATGGAGTCTAGCTCTGTCGCCCAGGCAGGAGCACAGTGCCGTGATCTCGGCTCACTGCAAGCTCCGCCTCCCGGGTTCCGGGCATTCTCCTGCCTCAGCCTCCCGAGTAGATGGGACTACAGGCGCCTGCCACCATGCCCAGCTAATTTTTTACATTTTTAGTAGAGACGGGATTTCACCTATGTTGACCAGGATGATCTCGATCTCCTCACCGCATGATCCGCCTGCCTTGGCCTCCCAAAGTGCTGGGATTACAGGCGTGAGCCACTGCACCTGGCCACGCCTGGCTAATTTTTGTATCTTTTTGGTAGAGACAGGATTTTGCCATGTTGGTCAGGCTGGTCTCGATCCACCTGCCTCAGCCTCCCAAAGTGCTGGGATTACAGGCATGAGCCACCACGCCCGGCCCGAGTCTTACAATTTTATTTTTATTTTTTTTTTATTTTTTATTTTTTTTGAGACGGAGTCTCGCGCTGTCGCCCAGGCTGGAGTGCAGTGGCCGGATCTCAGCTCACTGCAAGCTCCGCCTCCCGGCTTCACGCCATTCTCCGGCCTCAGCCTCCCGAGTAGCTGGGACTACAGGCGCTGCCACCTCGCCCGGCTATTTTTTGTATTTCTTAGTAGAGACGGGGTTTCACCGTGTTAGCCAGGATGGTCTCGATCTCCTGACCTCGTGATCCGCCCATCTCGGCCTCCCAAAGTGCTGGGATTACAGGCTTGAGCCACCGCGCCCGGCCACAATTTTTTTAAAAGCCTTACCAGTTTGGTAGCCAGGATGGTGTTACATTGTTGATTTAGTTTCTTTGATTTGAGTACTATGAGGGTTTAACATTTTCTTTCTTTCTTTCCGTTTTTTTTTTTTTCTTTTTATTTGAGACAAACTCTGGCTCCATTGCCCAGACTGGAGTGCAGTGGTGCAGTATCAGCTCACTGCAGCCTCTGGCTCCCAGGTGTTAATCCAAACTGCACCATTTTGTAAGCCCCCTGCCATTTTCCAGACCCAGGCTGAAGTGAAACATTCCACAGGGCTTCGGCCTGCCCAAGATCCTGCCCAACATCCTGACCACACGGCCCAGGAACATCCCGACCACCTGACCACATGGCCGGGAACATCCCGACCACCTGACCACACGGCCCAGGAACATCCTGACCACCTGACCACACGGCCCGGGAACATCCTGACCACACGGCCCGGGAACATCCTGACCACCTGACCACACGGTCCGGGAACATCCTGACCACCTGACCACACGGCCCGGGAACATCCTGACCACCTGACCACACGGCTGGGAACATCCTGACCACACGGCCGGGAACATCCTGACCACACGGCCCGGGAACATCCCGACCACCTGACCACACGGCCCGGGAACATCCCGACCACCTGACCACACGGCCCGGGAACATCCCGACCACACCTTGCTGGGGTGAAGGATCATCCTGACCACACCTTGTTGGGCCACGGCCCAACTGAAGGAACATCCTGATCAGATTCTGCCGGGAACAAGGACCCAACTGCCTCACCATGGGAACGTCTCTCAACATCTTCCCGGCAGCAAGCCCTACTGCCCAGCCCCTCCCGTCCAGGCTGTAAGTGCCCAGCCTGTCAGCGGCAGTGCGCTCTGGCATCAAGCTGGTCCCCCACCTCTGTAGGTTTCTGCAACATACCTGTGTTGCTGTAGAACCGCCCTCTCTTTCTTTAACCCTCGCCTTCCCTTTAAAAAACCTAACACCAGGCTCAAGTCATCCTCCTATCTCAGCCTCCCGAGTAGCTTGGACTACAGGCCCATGCCATTATCCGTGGCTCATGTCTGTATTTTATGTAGAGATGGGGCTTCACCGTGTTGCCCAGGCTGGTCTCAAACTCCTGAGCTCAAGTGATCCACCCACCTCAGCCTCCCAAAGTGCTGGGATTACAGGCATGAGCCACCGCGCCCAGCCTAATTTTTGTATTTTATGTAGAGAGGGGGTTTCACCATGTGGGCCAGGCTGGTCTCGAACTCCTGAGCTCAAGTGATCTGACCACCTTGGCCTCCCAAAGTGCTGGGATTACAGGCATGAGCCACCGCGCCTGGCCTTAACATTTTCTTATACGCTTATTGGCTTTTTTTGTTTCTTCCTTTGGGATTGGCCAGTTAGTGTCCGTTGCACATTTCTCTTTGGGGCTGTCACTGATTGTCACAGAGACCTGTGATTTTAACGCTGAGCAGGGGCCTCCCATCTCCACCACACCTGATTTTATTGATTTTGATTTTCTCCCCTTTAATTCTTCACTTCTCTAACTCAAGGCTCAACTGTGGCCTGAAGAGCAGCCTCTCCCCATGCGGAGGCCTTCTCTAGCCTTCTCTAGCCCTCTCTAGCCCAGCCTTCTCCAGGCCTTCCCGTCAACAGAGGAAACGCCTGCAGGACAGAGACAGGAAATACAGCTTTTCCCTGTAGGGGGCGCTGCTGATGCTTACTTTCCCTTTAAATGTTTCAAAATTCTCTCCAGTGACTGTTTGAAATGAAACTTTGTTTTCATTTTATGATTATTTTTTACAATTAAAGAGATGAATTAAAAAAGACAAAAAAGGAATGTACCCACCACTGTTCATTTCCTGACTGTTCCACCTGCACCTCCAGGTTGCTGCTCCTCCCGCCCTGCGGAACCCCCCCTTCCCCACTTTCCCGCCGCGCCCGTCCCTGCCATGGGCGGTGGTACCTGTAGGCGGTGTTACCTGTAGGCGTACTTGGCCCTCAGCAGCCTCAGAGGGCCCTCGTAGGGAAACATGTCTTCATACTCAATGAGGAGGCCGTTTGCACCTAGCGCACGGAACAGAGGAAAAATCTGGGGAGTAAACAGGGAGAGGTTAGGAAGAAGTGGCCGCTGGAGCACGACGTGGCACGTCCACAGCAGGGAGACCTTTCCCTTTCAGCCTGTGGAGACTATGGGAGTTGCTATTCCTATTTTTCCCGGGAACCTTAAATCCGGAATGTGTACTTTATGTTATGCCAAATGAAACTCCCTGTTCCAGTGACTATTTTGCACAGCAGGGGAGACATGCTATGAAACAGGGCTGCTACTCAACAGGTTAGTGCTGGTGGCTCAGCTTGGGAGGGATGGCCCCGACCAGCAGGGAGCCACTGAGAAGCAGCTCTTCACGTACAGGGGCCCAGCAGGGCAGCCAGGCTGAGAGGCACTGGCAAGGCATAGGGGACAGGACAGCCAGGCTGAAGGAGAATGGCAAGGCATGGGGGACGGGGCAGGAGGAGCTGGGACAGGGGGAGCAGGGCTCTGAAGGGTTGGGGTCAGCACCTGGGGGAGGTGAGAGAGAGGTGCAGAACTCATTTGTTTCTGGGCTATACTCAGAAAAAGGGAAGGCTGTCCCTTCCCCCTCGTTCTTCTCCCCACTTCCTTCTCTTTTTTTTTTTTTTTTTTTGAGATGGAGTCTTACTCTGTCACCCAGGCTGGAGTGCAATGGCGCGATCTCGGCTCATTGTGACCTCCGCCTCTCGGGTTCAAGTGATTCTCCTGCCTCAGCCTCCCGAGTAGCTGGGACTACAGGTGCCTGCCCCGACGCCCAGCTAATGTTTGTATTTTTAGTAGAGACAGGGTTTCACCATGTTGGCCAGGCTGGTCTCGAACTCCTGACCTCAGGTGATCTGCCCCGCCTCAGCCTTCCAAAATGCTGGGATTACAGGTGTGAGCTACTATGCCCAGCCTTTTTTTTTTAACAGACGGGGTCTCACTCTGTCACCCAGGCTGGAGTGTGCTGGCATGATCATGGCTCGCTGCAGCCTCCAACTCCTGGGCTCAAGTGATCCTCCAGCCTCAGCCTTCCAAGGAGCTGGGACTACAGGTGCACGCTAGGCCTCCTGGATGACACACGTGCAGGAGAACCAAGGAGTCCCAGCTGGCAGTCACGATGAACTGCTGGACACAGAAGGCCACACAGGCCATCAGATGTTTCTAGATGTTACGGGGCTGTGACCACCTGAGGAGCCTTGGTCAGAAAAGCAGAACCATGCAGCCAACCCACAGAAACACAAGGAGTGATGAATGGGGACCTTAAGTTTGGGAGATCTGTCACGCAGCAACAGATAACGGAAACAGGGACTCTGGCTGTGTGTAAGTTGGATCTTCTTTGCCATATTCAATTGTCAGAACGCCTTTTCTTTTTTTTGAGACGGAGTTTTGCTCTTGTCCCCTAGGATGGAGTGCGATGGCGCGATCTTGGCTCACTGCAACCTCCGCCTCCCGGGTTCAAGTGATTCTCCTGCCTCGGTCTCCCGAGTAGCTGGGATTACAGGCACCTGCCACCATGCCTGGCTAATTTTTGTATTTTTAGTAGAGATGGGGTTTCACCATGTTGTCCAGGCTGGTCTTGAACTCCTGACCTCGTGATCCACCTGCCTCAGCCTCCCAAAGTGCTGGGATTACAGGCATGAGCCACCGCACCCAGCCCAAGTCAGAACGGCTTTTCATTAGCTGTGTGTAAGTGCAGTCTTCTTTGCCATATTCAATAGTCAGACTGCCTTTTCATCTCTCGGTGTTTGCTTTTCTCTTTTCTGTCATCTGTTTCCAAATACTGCACTTTCCATGGTGTCTACTCACTTTTACATTTCTTATAGTTTAGTCTTTATTAAAAAAATGTTTTTTCTTCGGAATTCATTTCTGAGCTCCACAGGCAATTTTTTACACCCTTCTTTTGTCTAGTTACCACATTTCTGGGCTTGTCTCTCTTTCTTTTTAGACTGAGTCTTGCTCTATCGCCTAGGCTGGAGTGCAGTGGTGCAATCTCAGCTCACTGCAGCCTCTACCACCCAGATTCAGGCGATTCTCATGCCTCAGCCTCCCGAGTAGGTGGGATTACAGGCGCCTGCCACCACGTCTGGCTAATTTTTGTATTTTTAGTAGAGACGGGGCTTCACATGTTAGCCAGGCTGGTCTCGAATTCCTGACCTCAAGTGATCCACTTGCCTTGGCCTCCCAAAGTGCTGGGATGACAGGCGTGAGCCACTGAGCCTGGCCTGGGCTTTTCTAGTTCTGATTTATGCTGTTCTTTCACAGCTTCTGTCATCTTCTGAGCATCTTTTATCTCATTATGAAATATTATGGAACAGTGTTTCCTGCTGGGTGGGCGTGTGTGTCTGGAGCACCTTCACTGCTGCAATGCTGTTCAGATCATCTTTTTTCTTTTTTTGTCGAGACGGAGTCTCACTCTTGTCACCCAGGCTGGAGCACAGTGGCACAATCTCGGCTCACTGCAACCTCCACCTCCCAGGTTCAAATGATTCTCCTGCCTCAGCCTCCCAAGTAGCTGGGACTACAGGCGCCTACCACCACATCGGGCTAATTTTTTGTATTTCTAGTAGAGACAGGGTTTCACTGTGTTAGCCAGGATGGTCTTGATCTCCTGACCTTGTGATCGATCCACTCTCCTTGGCCTCCCAAAGTGCTGGGATTACAGGTGTGAACCACCATGCCCGGCCTTCCTTTTTCTTACCTATCTTTGTATGATGTTAACACTCTTTCCTGCTTTTTTTTTTTTTTTTCCTTCTTTTTTTGAGATGGTGTCTTGCTCTGTCACCTCAGTTGGAGTGCAGTGGCACAATCTCAGCTCACTGCAACCTCTGCCTCCTGAGTTCAAGCAATTCTACTGCTTCAGACTCCCAAGTAGCTGGGACTATAGACATGTCACCATGCCTCACTAATTTTTGTATTCTTAGTAGAGACGGGGTTTCTCCATGTTTCCCAGGCTGGTCACAAGCTCCTGACCTCAGGTGATCTGTCCATCTTGGCCTCCCAAAATGCCTGGATTACAGACATGGGCCACCATGGCCAGCCTGTTGCTCATTTTTAAGAACAGGCTCTTGTGTTTGCAATGCTGACAGGCCAGCCTCAAGGCCCCCTCCTCTACTGCTGCCATGCGGTATTAGAAACTGCAGGCTCTGTGTAGCTACTTCTGCAGCATTTTTTTTTACTTCCGCCTCTTCTGGACGCCTTTCCCCAGGACCTGAGCATTCCGTTTTCCCTTCGCTGTTCCTGCCCAGTTCAATGTGGATTCTTTCCCCGTTTTGTCCTTAGTGGGGGGCACTGTTCCTCTGGAAGGAAGTTTCATTACGTATTTCTGAGAGCTTTGCAGCCTCGGGCCTCCCCTACACCCTCCTGCAAGTTTCGTTAGGTATTTCTGAGAGTCTTGCAGCCTCGGCCTCCCCTGCACCCTCCTTTAAGTCTCTTTGCACTCAGTCTCAGACGGGAGCCATTAAAACTCTGCCCCGCTTCTCCCTGTGGGAGACCTTTATTTACTTTTGAGGCTATTTTCTGGGTCCTCTGGTCTTAGCACCGTTGGAGTTTCCCTCTTTCCTCTGTTACCTCCTGCTTGGCCGCTAACCCCATACAGGTGTTATTCTGTCTGTGCTTTGGCCCCACCCACTTGTAGTTTGGGATCCGTGGGGACACCCTGATACCTAGTTTTGTTGAAGAGTGTCTTTGTTTTCTAGGGCTGCTGTAATAAATGACCATAAACTGGGTGGCTTGGCCGGGCACGGTGGCTCACACCTATAACCCCAGTACTTTGGGAAGCTGAGGCAGGTGGATCGTGAGGTCAGCAGTTTGAGACCAGCCTGGCCAACATGGTGAAACCTCGTCTCTACTAAAAATACAAAAATTAGCCAGGCATGGTGGCGGGCGCCTGTAACCCCAGCTACTCCAGAGGCTGAGGCAGAATTGCTTGAACCTGGGAGGTGGAGGTTGCAGTGAGCCGAGACTGCACCATTGTACTCCAGCCTGGGCAACAGAGCGAGATTCCGTCTCAAAACAAAAAAACCAACTGGGTGGTTTCTGACAACAGAAATTTATTCTCTCACAGTTCTGAAGACCCTAAGTCCAAAATCGAGGTGTCAGCAGACCCGGCTCTCCCTGAAGGCTGCAGAGGAGGACCCTTCCTTGCTTCTCAATAGCTTCTGGTGATTGCCAACTATCCTTGGCATCTCGGGGTTCATGGAGCATCATGACCTTCTTGGCTGCCGGCACCGTGGGGTGTCCTCCTGGGTCTTCACACTGCCTTCCCTCCGTGTGTGTCTCAGCTTCTAAATTTCCCTCTCCTCGTAAGGATGCCAATCACTGGATTAGGGTTCACCATATTCTAGTACAACTTCATCTTATTTTGATTACATCTGCAAAGATCCTACTTCCAAATAAAGTCTCATTCACAGGTCCCAGGGGTTAAGACTTGAACATATCTTTTTGGAAAGACACATTTCCACCCACAAGAAAGAAGCTGTGAGTTTCTTTTGTCCTTTTTTTTTTTTTTTTTTTTTCATCCTGGTTATTCCGTTTTTGTGAGTGGCTATGGGGGAAATTCAAAATCAACGCTGCTGCCACCATCTTCCTCCACCAAGAACCTTGCGGTTGTGTTCTAGGCACCGATTTCCACAGAAAACTGCTCAAAACTTTAAAGAATGAAGACAAGGCAAAAAGTGATGCTCTAGAGGTGAAAGGGAGTCCTTACCTCTGAGAGATATGAGACCTTTGGTGGAGCTCCTTTAAGGTCTAAATGAACTAATCTCATCTTAAATGGTGTGGAAACTGACATTTCAATATTTTCTGTGAACTCCTATGGGGAAGTCTCCTCGGGGACTTCTTCCTAGTGGAGAAAATCAAGAGTTATCAACAGGGGCAGAAGCTTCTCCCTTTGCCTTTCCCCTTATACTTTGTTTCAGTTCTGATCCTAGCCAGTTTTGATTAACTCGGAGGAAACTCATTTTGCTAACATGAAAATGAACCAGAAGTCTTCCTCCATGTTAAGATATAGAGACCTCTGCTATGTGTGATTTGCTGCTAAAACAAAACAGCACTCAGCCTGTGGAGTAGCTGGGGTTACAGGCGCCCACCACCATGCCTGGCTAATTTTTGTATTTTTAGTAGAGACGGGGTTTCACCATGTTGGCCAGGCTGGTCTCAAACTGGTGACCTCATGATCCACCTGCCTCAGCCTCCCAAAGTGCTGGGATTACAGGCGTGAGCCACCGTGCCCGGCCAAGCCACCCAGTTTGTTTATAAGATGGTTATGATCTATAATAACACAAGTAACTGCAAAACAACTTCGTTTTAAAGACCTTGTTAAACTAGATGTACTATGCTAGTGAAAAGTCGGGCAGAAGCCTCTAAACATTTTCTTATCAAGCCGCACAATATGGTGCTTCTGTAGGAAATTTATCCTAATTTTAGGTAATATTAAAACTAATTTGTATTTCTAGAGCTCAGATCAGCTTGATTATAAAGAGGAAGAAACTGCAAAACTGACTCCAGGTTGGGGAAAACTGTCTAGGATTTAAGGTAAGCTAATAACTTTTAAAAAGCCCCCAAGTGTATCAGAGCTGAGCGTAGTATTATACTGAATAAAAGCGGCATCCAAAGGATAACGAAGCAGCTGGGGAAGGGTAAAACTTATTTACTTATTTATTTTTCCTATCTACTATGAAAGCACAAAGGATCCGGTGAGAAGAGGAAAGCTTTGCATGTGAGACAGATTCAGTTCAATAATCCAACCCCTGGTTCCGTGCAAGGGTTCGGAGGCTTCTGACCCTAAGGACTCTGTAACACAGCAGGGCAGGCCGGTGGTGCACACGGACACCAAGCACTTTCAGTTTCGCCTACGACCAGTTACCCACAATATTCACCCCCAGGCTCGGTGCCGCTGCGGGACAGCCACGCTGGGAGGCGCCGCTCGGGAGCCCGGCCGTCCCTCTCCAGGTACAGGCACCGGGGGAAACGCTTCCAGCCGGCAGCCGCCCGGCCGAGCGCGCGGAGCCAGAGCCGCACCCGCACCTCACCTGCGCCGCCGCGGTCCCGCGAGGTCCGGGGCGCAACCAGGCGGACCTCGCCCCCGCGGCCGCCGCCTCCGCTCTGAGCCCCGCCCAGATCGGCCGCCGATTGCTCGGGCCTGGCCGCCAGGCCAGGGGCCGATGGCCGAGCGCGTCGCTCCCGCGTCCTTGCGCCGCGCCCGCCTCGCGCTCCCTGTCACGGCGTTCGTCCCCGGGCCTGGCGCCCGCGTCCGGCTCGGCTCTGCGGCGGCCTGGCCCGATGGCGCCTCAGCGGAGGGCCGCAACCAAGGCGCCCGAGAGCAACGGAGCGGCCGAGCGCCGGAACCGGAGCAGGTAGCGGCGAGGAGGGGAAGGGCGCGCGCTGCGGCTGCTGACTGGGCCGTGGAGTGGGCGGGACGGGGTCTGACGGGGCGGGGCCTGGCCCGACCGGGGGGGGGGGGGGGGGCGGGGCGTGGTCTGCCGCGGAGGGGCGGGGCCTACCGCATCCCATGCTGGGAGCGGGGCAGGTGCGGGCGGAAGCCGCGGTGGCGGACAGTGGAGGCCCACCGACCCCAGAGGGGCATGAGAAAGAGAAGGGGGCTTTGCTTCCAGCCTGATGAGCTGCTGCTGCTGCTCCGGGAACCTGCCGTTTGGCTGTCGCTGTCGCGTGGAGTAACCCACCCAGCAGCCTGGAAAGTCCGCCTGAGCCGGGAGCGTGCCTCCGCCTTCGCTTTTAAACCACGAAGATTGCTTTCCCCGTGGAATTCTAGAGGATCGGGTGCCATGGAGGAATGCTTAGTTTTAGGATTTTAAAATGTTACAGGTGATCATTGGTTTGCAGGTATTAGTGAAGGATCTTCTAGCGTGCAGAATACAGCTTCTCGCTTGCTTGATATTAATATTTTGCTATTTTCGAGAGTGCCCAATTCCCCTCTATTGACGAGTTGCACACTGAAGCCGTCAGTTAAGGGAAATCAGGAGGACACCTCAGGTTTGGATAGCTACAGTGACTCTTAAACCTCATAGTTTGTTCTTGAGATTTTTATCCCCTCTTCATCTCAGCTGCTTTTGGAGTCTACTAGATAGGATATTGTAGCAGGACGAGCTGCAGACAAAACTCCTCAGACGCCGGATTAAAGAAGGAAGAGGTTTTTTATTCGGCCGGGAGCGTCGGCAGACTTGCGTCTTAAGAGCCGAGCTCCTCAAAAAAGAAATACTTGGCCTTTTAAAAGGCTTACAACTTTAAGGGGTCCACGTGAAAGGGTCGAGCAAGCGTGGGAAACGTGACTGGGGGCTACATGCATCAGCTAACAGAACAGAAAGTTTTACTATGCTTTTTTCTTACAGTGTCTGGAATTTACAGATAACACAAGTAGTTTAGGCCAGGGGTTGATGTTATTATTATTACTTTGTTTAACTCCTAGGACCGAGTGGTGGTGCCGAGGTTATCTGGCTATTTATCTTACTTTTGTTTCTTCCTCTCTTTCCTCCTGTCTTGTGAACTAGGCAAGGTGGGGGGAGGAGGGCAGCAGTAGTAGTAGTGGTCTCCTTCCTTAATATTAAATGCCTTATGCTAGTTCACAGCTATAATTTTTTTTCTTTTTCTTTTTCCTTTTTTTGAGACAGAGTCTGGCTCTGCTGCCCAGGCTGGAGTGCAGTGGCACAATCTCGGCTCACTGCAACCTCCACCTCCCGGATTCAAGAGATTCTCCTGCCTCAGCCTCCCAAGTAGCTGGGATTTCAGGCGCCCGCCACCACACCTGGCTAATTTTTGTATTTTTAGTAGAGACGGGGTTTCACCATGTTGGCCAGGCTGATCTCAAACTCCCAACCTCAAGCAATCCACCTCAGCCTCCCAAAGTGCTGGGATTACAGGCGTGAGCCACCGCACCTGGCCACAGCTATAATTTTTTTTAAAGCCAGTCAAATTTAGCAGTGGGAGGTTGTATACCAACGTTAGTGACACTGAGGTTATTAAGTTCTGGGAACCCACTACCATCGGACTAGCATGCAGCTATAATTTTATTAAGCATAAATGAATGACCTAGCGATGATTTATAAGTATTTTACCTTTTCCCAAAAACCAAATCTCTCCAAAAGAATATTTCAAGTATAAACATACACCTACCTATTTTCTTCAATAATAATATGAGAAGTTATTTAATACATTTAAAAAATTTCCAGTTCACTCGTACATTTTCTGAAATACTGAGTAACAGTTTTTGTCAGCACTGAATGGTTAATATAGAAATATAGACTTTTGAGGCTGGGCGTGGTGGCTCTTGCCTGTAATTACAGCACCTTGGGAGGCTGAGGCGGTCAGATTACTTGAGGTCAGGAGTTTGAGACCAGCCTGACAAACATGGTGAAACCCCGTCTCTACTACTAAAAATACAAAAAAATAGCTGTGCATGGTGGTGCACACCTGTAATCCCAGCTACTTAGGAGGCTGAGGCAGTAGAATTGCTTGAGCCTGGGAGGCGGAGGTTGCAGTGAGCCGAGATGGTGCCATTGCGCTCCAGCCTGGGCAACAAGAGTGAAACTCTGTCTCAAAAAAATAAATAAATAAAAATAAATAAATAAAAGAAATATTGTCCTAATATACCTTAAATGAGCCTTTATTGAAGTTTTGGAAATACATGTGTCCAAAGCCCTTCTCTTCTCAGCGGTGGGAGAGACCCAACACCTGCTCCTTGGAGCAGACGTGAAGCTTATTTTACAGGAGGGGAGTGAGTGCGGCCCTGATGGAATACCTGAGCTGTAGGGGGCTCACCTCTGTCCCACTCTGGAAACAGCCTTCCTCCAGCGGCCCCCGTCCTTAGGGTTCACCCCTGCATGGAGGCCCCCATCACTACCAGCCTGTCCTAGAACAGCTGCGCCACAGGGCACCCCATCCTGTCCCATTTTGCTAAGCAAACCCTTTTAAACATCCTTATTTTGTTGTGAAACATCTCACATTAAAGTGGCACTTATTTATTTATTTATTTAGATGGAGTTTTGCTCTCATTGCCCAGGCTGGAGTGCAATGGCACAATCTTGGGTCACTGCAACCTCCGCCTCCCGGGTTCAAATGATTCTCCTGCCTCAGCCTCCCGAGTAGCTGAGACTACAGGCATGTTCCACCACGCCTGGTTATTTTATTTTATTTTATTTTTTGTATTTAGTAGAGACAGGGTTTCACCATGTTGGTCAGGCTGGTCTTGAACTCCTGGCCTCAGGTGATCTGCCCGCCTCGGCCTCCCAAAGTGCTGGGATTACAGGCATGAGCCACTGCGCCCACCTCAAGTGGCCTTTATAAGGAGCATGTCTGGCCTTTTCTTTTTTTTTTTTCTTCTACTTAAAACCCATGGGTCTCTATTGCAGTGTTTCTCAAACTCCCTGGCTCAGGAGGCAGCTAGTGTGTATTGGAGACTGCTGAAGGGAAAGGGAGGGAAGAGTCCGTGTCTCCTGAGTGGACAGCACTGGCCCCAGGCAGGAAGCCCTCGTTTCGGGGGTGAGGTGTGAGTGAAGGCCGGGTCATGGCGCATGCACTTTGATGATTGGGGAGCGTTTTCTCTGGCTCACTCCGCGTTTGGGTGACGTGGCCTGTTTTCTGTTCCCAGCACCAAGAAGGACCGATCCCCGCGGGGGGTGCAGAGGCTGTGGCAGAGGCCGTGGCTAAGGACTGCGGGCCTAGGGGCTGGCCTTGTGCTCACCGCACTCCTGCTCTGGAGCAACTTAGGGGCCGAAGACGGGGTCACAGAGGTCCTGGCCCGCCGTGGCGAAGTCGTGGCAGGGAGATTCATCGAGGTGCCCTGCTCTGAGGACTACGACAGTCACCGCAGGTTTGAAGGTACAGTGCCACAGGCTCTGCGGTGGTTCAGGAAAGCAACGCGTTAAAATGAGACTCAGTGTGGTTAAAGGACATTGGCTGAGATGAAGGGGTGGGAATTGGGTTGGATGTGGTATGCTTGGGGGTAGCAGATGACCTCTCCCCTCCTGCAGGCTGGCTAGTCCACATCTGGCTGGGAGTGCAGGTGTTTCGGGCCCTGCCCATCACTGCCCGGCCACGGTCAGCGTTTTAGTAAGCTGTACAGTCCAGCGGAGGTGATGGTTTGCCTTAGAAAGATAGGGATGAGAGGCCGGGCGCGGTGGCCTGCCTGTAATCCCAGCACTTTGGGAGGCCGAGAGACGGGAGGATCACAAACAGAGATGAGGACTATCCTGGCTGACACACGGTGAAACCCCTGTCTCACTAAAAATACAAAAACTAGCTGGGCTAGGAGGTGGCAGGCGCCTGTAGTCCCAGCCACTCAGGAGGCTTGAGGTGCAGGAGAATGGTGTGGAGGCAGAGCTTAAAAGTGAGCCGAGATCTGCCACCGCACTCCAGCCTGGGCAGAGCGAGACTCCGTCTCAAAAAACTAGCCGGGCGAGGTGGCGGGCGCCTGTAGTCCCAGCTACTCAGGAGGCTGAGGCAGGAGAATGGCGTGAACCCGGGAGGCAGAGCTTGCAGTGAGCCGAGATCTGGCCACTGCACTCCAGCCTGGGCAGCAGAGCGAGACTCCGTCTCAAAAAAAAAAAAAAAAAAAAAAAAAAAAGAAAGGGTTGAGAAAAAGTCAAAACCAGAAAGATTTTTTGACTGGAGAATGTGGTACAGTCGGGGAATGTTGGGGAAAATGTAACAAGGAACGACCGGCAGCCCTTCTGCTGTCCTGTGCCCCAGCTCCTCTCCCCCGCTCCTGTTCTGCCTGGGCCTGATATGGGGGTGGTGGTGGTTCCAGGGCAGCCCAGAGCCTGGAGCAGCGCTGCGGTTAGCAGGGCCGGGGTTCAGCACCCTGGAGAGCGGACGGCCCCGGAGCAGGGCTGACCGGGCCGGCCAGTGCAGACCCCGCTGCCTGTAGGCCTCCTGTCACTTCTGTTTTCTTCAGCATTCCATGCCATCTGGATGTTTTAAAAATCTTAGTTTTAAAAATCCAAGATGCGCGACTGGGTTTTTGAGGCAGAATTCAGGTTTTAAAAAATTCAATTCAATGCTTTGCACTTGAACCAAGAAAAGATTGCCAAGTTCTTCCACAAAGGGGCGCTGTTGTGACGCACGTGAATGTGGTCCCAGCTGCGCCGCAGGGAGGGACGGGGCCGCCTCGGGGTCAGGAAAATGAATGTTTCTGTTGTGGGTTGTTGTGGGTGCTCTCTCTTTCTTAGCAGTTCTCTCTCTAACATCCCAGCTTTGCAAAACTCTTTTTTGAATGCTAGCACCAAGCAGAATTTTTTCTTGCGATCATTAATAATTTATCGACATTAAAAATGGTTGGAATGGCCTGGAGCAGTGGCTCATCCTCAATCCCAGCACTTTGGGAGGCCCAGGCAGGAGGATCGCTTGAGGCCGGGAGTTCAAGACCAGACTGGGAAACACAGTGAGACCCTATCTCTACAAAATAAAAAATGAGCCAGGTGCGGTGGTGCACGCCTGTACCCCCAGCTCAAGAGACAGAGGTGGGAGAATCACTTGAACCCAGGAGGTTGGGAGGTCGAGAGGTCGGGGCTGCAATGAACCTAGAGTGCACCACTGCACTCCATCCTGGGTGACAGAGCGAGATCCTGACCCCTGCCAAAAAAGAAAAAAGTTGGAATGAGGGAGGGGGGATGGGAAGTCCATGTTTAATGGGTTTGGGATTTCACCTGGGGGAGGTGGAAAAGTTCTGGAGGTGGTGCTAGTGATGGCTGCCCGATGCAATTGTGCCTGATGCCACCACACTGCACACTTTTTAAGAAGCTTGGTTAAAATGGTAAATTCTATGTTGTATGTATTTTACAATAAAACAAATGGTTTGATGTATTTTCTTTTTCTTTCTTTCTTTCTTCTTCTTTTTTTTTTTTTTGGACAGAGTGTTACTCACTCTGTTGCCCAGGCTGGAGTGCAGTGGCATGATCTTGGCTCACTGCAACCTCCGCCAAGCCTCTTGGGTTCAAGTGATTCTCCTGCCTCAGCCCCCTGAGTAGCTGGGGCTACAGGTGCCTGCCACCATGTCTGGCTAATTTTTGTAACTTTAGTAGAGACAGGGTTTCACCCATGTTTCCCAGGCAGATCTCGAACTCCTGACCTCAGGTGATCCACCCGCCTCGGCCTCCCAAGGTGCTGGGGTTACAGGCATGAGCCACTGCCCCGGCCTCTAATTTTCATTATTATTGGTTTTTAACTCATGAGTTACTTGGAAATTTAAAAAATTTCTAAATGCATGGGATTTTTGGTCATTTTTTACAACTTTATGGGTATTTCTCCTGACCCACGCTCATGTGCACAAATTCTTGTCACTAGTTTTTGTCCCCTTCACCCACCAGTTATGGAAAGAGGCATCAGAATCTCCACTGAGTGTGGACCCAGCAGCGTCTCTGCTTTGGCTGCCATATGTGTCGTGGGACAATGTTGTCTGCTGTTTGCTGTCCCTTCCCCTTCCTGTCGAGTCGCTCCTGTGCCACAGGGGACCCTCTTTTCCCTCTAGTGATTCTCGTTGCTAGTACAGAGGCTATGCCACAGGCCTGTGTGGCTCTCATTGCATTTGCCGTTTGCTTTCCGCTTTCCTGTGTCCTCATGTTTAGTGGGGGAAACCTTATAAAAAAGCATAAAATGACTTTCTGTTTTTGAAATAAAACGCCTATGTCCTTTAGATCATTTAACCACATGTAACTACAGCCCCCCTTCCCTGATATTCAGCCAAGTGGATCTTTGTTTATCTCCTGGAACAAGGTCATCGCGGTGCCATGTGATGCCTGGGTCCAAGCCCCTGATGCTGGCGCTCAGCACTGAGTGCGAGGCTTTTATTCCCATGGTCCCGAGAGGGAGGCTTCACGTCCAGGCTCAGGGTTGGCTTTCTAGGCAGGACGTAGGGAGAGGGAGGAAAAGCAAATTGTGGAGTTCCGGTTGGCCCCATGTCCTGGTGCTTGTGGGCTGCCGTCTCATAGTCAGGCATGGCCTGCGGCCTGCCCAGCGCACAAAGCCAGCTGCACTTCGTACCAAACCACAGGGACGGGTCGCTGGGCCCCTCTCTGACAGTCTGCTGTACCTTGTGCATCTGGGCGATGCTGCCTAAACCACCCTGTCCCTGTCCCAACAACCCTGCCCCTGCCCGGACCACCCTGCCCCAAACACCCTAACCCTGCCTGACCACCCTGCCCCATCCACCCTGCCCCTGCACCAATGACCCTGACTCTTTCCTGTCCACTCTGATCCTGCCCCAATGACCCTGCCCCTGCCCCAAACGACCCTGTCTCTGCCCCTTCCCCGACAACCCTGCTCCTGCCCCGACCATCTTGTTCCTGTCCCAACGACCCTGCCCCTGTCCCTGCCCCCGACCACCCTGACCCCCATTTGAGCTGCTGCTTCCTCTTCCCTCTCAGCCTCCGCAGGTCACCGAGGTACGGGGAGAGACAGGGGGATGTGGGGAACAGTTCGCTGTGCCCTGGGGAAGGACTGAGACCAGACCCACAAGCTCCGCTCTGGTGGTCTCAGGAGGATTTTCCGCTCTGGCGGTCACAGGAGGGTTTTCTGACGGTGCCTGTGGGTGTCTGGATCTGCAGTCAGTGATGGTTCAGGAATGCTGTCGACGCCGTGTCTGGGGCTTCTGTGGCTTTCCCAAGGTTTGGGGCAGCAACAGGTGCTTCTGGATTAAATCTCCAGTTGGAGCCACTGGAAGCCAAGGACACCCAATGAGACATGAACTCCAGATACACTGCACAAAGCGCATGCACTCTGGAGAGCTGCGGTTGTGTGTCTGAAATTCACATTTGACCGGGCGTATTAGCCAGCTGTGGCCCCGATCCCCTGGAAGGGCATGCGCCGGTGGCCTTGGAAACTGCATCTCACCCTGGCTGTCCCCTCCCAGGCTGCACCCCCAGGAAATGCGGCAGAGGTGTCACCGATGTTGTCATCACCAGGGAGGAAGCGGAGCAGATTCGCAGGTAACCGCCCGTCCCTGAGCACGGTGAGATTTAAACAAACACACGCGGAGTGGGGCCATGGCAGGAAGCAGAGCATTATTAGTAATAGAGCGGTTTTAAAGATTTTATTGCTGGGCTCGGTGGCTCATGCCTGTAATCCTAGCACTTTGGGAGACCGAGGCAGGCCTAAGTTCAGGAGTTCGAGACCAGCCTGGGCAACACGGTGAAATCCTGTCTCCACTAAAATACAAAAAATTAGCTGGGCGTGGTGGCGGGCACCTGTAGTCCCAGCTACCTGGGAGGCTGAGGCAGGAGAATTGCTGGAATCTGGGACGCAGAGGTTTCAGTGAGCCGAGATTGCACCACTGCACTCCACCCTGGGTGACAGAGCAAGACTCCATCTCAAAAAAAAAAAAAAAAAAGATTATATTATAATTTTATAAGAATTTCCGGACTGGGCGCAGTGGCTCATGCCTGTAATCCTAGCACTTGGGGAGACCAAGGCGGGTGGATTGCCTGAGCTCAGGAGTTTGAGACCAGCCTGGGCTCATGGCGAAACCCCGTCTCTACTAAAATACAAAAAATTAGCCAGGTGTGATGGCACGCATCTGTAATCCCAGCTACTCAGGAGGCTGAGACAGGAGAATCGCTTGAACCTGGGAGTCGGAGGTTGCAGTGAGCCAAGATCGTGCCATTGCACTCCAGCCTGGGTAACAGAGTGAGACTCTGTCTCAAAAAAAAAAAAAGAATTATGTGCTTTCAAGGGCCAAGCTCAGATTTTCTGATTTCAGAAGAGGAGACCATGGCCCTCAGCGAAACAGTAGCTGAGAGAGTACCTGGAGGCCCGGGCTCCTCTGCAGAGGTCGTAGCCCCCTCTGGGGACTGCTGCTGAGTGCCCGTTGCTCCCCACAGAGCCTCCAGGACACTGCTCAATGACCACTCAGTGTCTGCCCTGAAACTGCCTCCAAGGAGCCCTTCAGCCCACCTGGCTGTTACTTGTGGTAGCACAGGACGCCACTCAGAGGCCGCTGGTGCTGGACTTTTCTTACTGAGATCTTAAAAGAAAGTTTTGATTTTCCAACCACTTGTTGAGATGCTAAGCGTGTGCAGCCCTGGGCCACGTGCCCTGCCCTGAGATTCTCCCCAGGGAGCCTGCCCCCAAGGATGCTGCCTAGCTCCACGTGGGGTTACTGCGTCTCACTGAGGCACCGGCGTGTCCCCGCTTGGTGTCCATAGGCGGCTCCCAGCACCTGTGGCAGCTGGGGGCGGTCCTCTCTGGTCCAGCACAGCTGGTGCGTACATGTCTTTCTCCCACCATGGGCACGGCCCCTATCTCCTGAGCTGGTGAATCTCAAAGCTTCCCCCGCCTGCCTGAGGTCCCAGGAGAGATGGGGAGCAGCGGGCCCTCCCCTAGATGCTCCCAAGGCTCCTTAGCTTGGCTCAGGTGGCTTTCAATGTTGAAGATGAGAGATTAAGCCCAGCCATTCATGTCTTCCCTCCCTCCCTCCCTCTGTCCCTCCCTCCGTCTCTCTCTCTCTGTCTCTCTCTCTCTCTTTCTTTCTTGACTGAGTCTTGCTTTGTTGTCCAGGCTGGAGTGCGGTGGCATGATCTTGGCTCACTGCAACCTCTGCCTCCCGGGTTCAGGCGATTCTCCTGGCTCAGCCTCCAGAGTAGCTGGGATTATAGGCACCTGCCATCACAACTGGCTAATTTTTGTATTTTTAGTTGAGACGGGGTTTCACTATGTTGGCCAGGCTGGTCTCGAACTCCTGACCTTGTGATCTACCCGCCTTGGCCTCCCAAAGTGCTGAAGCCCAGTCGTTTCTAAGCTGAGTCAAATATTGACAAGACAGCAATGGCAGTATCGTCGCTTATGCACTGAACTTTGAAAGTTGAGTCCTTTGGTCTAAACATTTGTTTACATCATAAACATTAAACATGCAGGACCCACTAACATTGCATTAATTGTGCTGATTGACGTTTTGCCTAGATGATACATTATAGACAATTCCAGTAACTAAATTCTGAATTATTTTCTCCCTACAGCATAGCTGAGAAGGGGCTCTCCCTGGGAGGATCTGACGGAGGGGTGAGTTGAATGTAGTTCCTGCCCCCTTTATTTCACCCTTTAACTCTGCTCTCACTTGGATGGGAAGGGGAAGGCAGACGTGCAGGGTTCCCTGCATGCCCCCAAATGTGGGTGGGGCCCACCATGGTGTTCCTCAGCACCAGCTGCAGCAGCTGCACCTGACTGAAACCTGTGCAGCAGACCCTCGTTGGGAAGAGTGTGTCCTGAGATGTGCGTGGCCATCTCTTCATGGCATGTCACAGCCTGCCTGGCTCCAGTTCACGTTGGGGGAATAGAGGGGGTTGGAAGCAGAGAGCCGGCAAGGGAGAGGGGTGGGAGCCCAGCGAGGAGATGGCTGTGTGCGCTGGACGCGGGGAGCTGCCGGGAAACAGCAGAGCCTCCGTGGGACAGACACGCTGCAACGCATCCTGCAACCTCCGAACTGGATGCCTCCATGGACGCCCTGTGGGGCTGTCGTCCCCTGTGTGACGCTGCAGGGTGTCGGCTGATGGCCTCGGAGAATGTGTTCACCTGGAGCCCGTGGACATGATCTGATTTGTAAAAGGGACCTTTGCAGATGTAATTAACTTAAGGATCTCAAGATGAGATCATCCGGGATTTTGGGTCCTAAATCCAATGGCAAGTGCCCATAGGAGAGAGAGGCAGGGGGAGATTTGAGAGGGAGGAGGAAAAGGTCCTGCGAAGACGGAGGCAGAGATGGGAGTGCTGCGGCTATGGGAAGAGGCGGGCAGCACCTCCCCTGGAGCCCTGGGAGGGAGCAGGGCCCCGGCCACACCTCAGTTTTGGACTTCTGGGCTCCCAAACTGTGAGAGAATAAACTCGTGTTGTTTTAAAGCCCTGGTTTGTGCTACCGCAGCCACAGGGATCACGGAGTCACCACCCGCCGTGGCCTCACCTTCCTGACGGGCAGTGGCTGGGAGTCAGTCCCCAGTGCAGCTGGTGTTAGCGCAAATTCCCATGCGGTTTCCTCAGGGTTATTTTCTTGCTTGGTGTGTGGAATTGTCTGAAGATCTGTTTCTCTCTGTGTATTTGGTGATCGCTTTGAATTATAATCACTGAATAGACCTGAGTCTTTCTGCATCTTTGAAACTTCTAAGAAATTAATTTATAGACTCTTCAAGAATTTCAAAATATTTCTATGATGGTCTGTGTGACTTTTTTTCTGCAAACTCTTTTCTCTTGGGTTCTGAAAATTAAGTTCTTTTTTTTTTTTTTTTTGAGACGGAGTCTCGCTCTGTCGCCCTGGCTGGAGTGCAGTGGGGCGATCTCCGCTCACTGCAACCTCCAACTCCTGGGTTCAAGCGATTCTCCTGCCTCAGCCTCCTGAGTAGCTGGGACTACAGGCATGTGCCACGATACCCAGCTAATTTTTGCATTTTAAGTAGAGACGAGGTTTCACCGTGTTAGGCTGGTCTGGAACTCCAGACCTCAGGTGACCCACCTGCCTTGATCCCTCAGAGTGTTGGGATTACAGGCGTGAGCCACCATACCCTGCCTGAGTTCCTTGTTTTATTTCAGTTTGGTTTGGTTCAGTTTGGGGGCTATCTGTTACAGATCTGCGAGTGGGTGGGTTTGTGTTTCACCACTTCCTCCACGTTCACATGGGAAGTTGTCCTGCACAGAGCTGGCTGGGCCGCTGCGTTGGGTTCAGTTACCATTCAACAGGCCCACGCTAGGTTGGTGCCGCAGGACCAGTGGCCGTGACGATGAGGAAGGGGCAGCAGTGGGGCTCCTCTGGGGTCATAGGTGGGGTGACTGACGTGGGCTGGAAGCCTCTTCCTCTGAGGATGTGAGGAAGGACTGAGAGGTGGATGGTCGGGCAAGAAACACTTCAGTGCCTTACAAAGTGATGACTCAGGCCTGGCATGGTCCGTGCTGTGGTGCCAGCCACCCAGGAGGCCAAGGTGGGAGCAGTGCTGTGAGACGTTTACTCGAGAGAAGTCAACACTTGCCTACAGGGACACGTGATTGTGACCGGCATGGAGCTGCACAGAGACGGCGCCAGACTGAAAACAGCCCACACATGCCACCATGCCCGTCCCCTGGTTTTTATTCTTTAGGTCACAGGGAACAAAAGTGTTTGGTCCGGGAATTTTTTTTTTTTTTTTTTTTTTGAGATGGAGTTTCGTTCTTGTAGCCCAGGCTGCAGTGCAATGGTGCGATCTTGGCTTGCTGCAACCTCTGCCTCCCAGATTCAAGCGATTCTCCTGCCTCAGCCTCCCAAGTAGCTGGGATTACAGCTGGGATTGCAGCCTGCCACCACGCCTGGTTAATTTTGTATTTTTAGTAGAGATGGGGTTTCACCATGTTAGCCAGGCTGGTTTTGAACTCCTGGCCTCAAGCAATCCACCTGACTCAGCCTCCCAAAGTGCTGAGATTACAGGTGTGAGCCGCTGCACCTGGCTGGTCTGGGAGGATTTTAAGAAGGTCCTGGGTTGAGGCTGGGTGCAGTGGCTCATACCTGTAATCCCAGTACGTTGGGAGGCTGTGGTGGGAGGATCACTTGAGCCCAGGAGTTTGAGACCAGCCTGGGTAATATAGTGAGACCCCATCTCTACTGAAAAAAGAAAAATTAGCCGGGTGTGGTGGTGAGCGCCTTTAGTTCCAGTTACTTGGGAGGCAGAGGGTGGGAGGATTGCTTGGCCTGGAGCCTGGAATATTGAGACTGCAATGAGCTGAGATTGTGCCACTGCACCCTAGCCTGGGCAACAGAGTAAGATCCTTTTTACAAAACAAACAAAAAAACAAAACAAACCTGAGGTGTGTGCAGGACAGACCTTGGTAACTCGCATTTACCATCTGTGACTTTTAACAGCTGTTGCCATTGCTGCGGCCGCAAGCTTTACTCCACAACGTCTTTTCCAGGCATCCATTCTGGACCTGCACTCAGGGGCCCTGTCTGTCGGGAAGCACTTTGTGAACCTGTACAGGTAAGCGCTGCAGCGTGACCTCAGTGCTGGCTCTAAAAGCCAAGTGAGCAGCTCCGTGCCTCCTAGCCATGGACACGTGGATACGTGGACACGCGGACACGGGAGGGAGGATCTGGCTTGGTGCAGCCTCTGGGCCTCAGTGGCTGTGATGTTGGCCGGTTCCCTTGTGGCTCGTTGGGACGCAGGAGCGGGAGGTGTGGGCTCTCTACAGCCTGTGGGCAGGGGGCTTGTTCATTAAGCTTTAGGGGAATCTGGTGTTTTTTGTGGGCCGAGGGACAGAAGGGATGGGAGCAAGAGGCAGCAGAGGTGGGAGGCTCCCAGGAGCAGCTCCAAGAATCCGATGGGGCCTCTGATGCTCCATGAGGCCCCGAGAGAGCAAAGAGACCCTCCCCGCCTGGATCCGTGTCAGCCTCACGCATTAGCCCCGGGTCCCACTGCCGGCTGGCTCCTTCTTTGTTTTTATTATTATTATTATAATTTTGAGATGGAGTCTCGCTCTGTCGCCTAGGCCGGAGTGCAGTGGCACAATCTCAACTCACTGCATCCTTAGCCTCCTGGGTTCAAGCAATTTTCCCATCTCAGCCTCCTGAGTAGCTGGGATTACAGGTGCGCACTACCACGCCCAGCTACTTTTTGTATTTTTAGTAGAGATGGGGTTGTGCCATGTTGGCCAGGATGGTCTCGAATTCCTGACCTCAGGTGATCCACCTGCCTTGGCCTCCCACAGTGCTGGGATTACAGGCGGGAGCCGTCGCACCTGGCCCCAGCTCCTTCTTTATAGCAGTTATCATTGTGGAAATGGAGTCGCTCTGAGTTGATTTTCAGGGACTTGAGGAATGGCTGAACTGAAAGGAGATGAACAACAGATTGATGAAGTGTGACCTTTGTGAATACTCCTTTTTTCACAGATACTTTGGGGATAAAATACAGAACATCTTCTCAGAGGAGGACTTCCAGTTATACCGGTAAGGAGGAGTGAGGTGGGTGGGGGTTTGCAGGCAGGGTGGCCTGGGGCTGAGGGCTGTGATGGACCTGGCCAGTCTGGGGAGGCCCCACAGAGAGGCCCAAGGGCCAGGGCCAGGCGCGCAGAGGCAAGATCTCATGGGGCAAAAGCCGGGGCAGGCCCGGCGTGGCCAGGATGCGCCCAGGTCAGTGAAACAGATCTGGAATCCTGCCGCTGCATCCAGGTCAGGACCTCTTACTTTCTGCTGTGTAAAATCAGACCAGTTTTTAAAATTCTGCCGGATGAGGCTGGGTGCGGTGGCTCGTGCCTGTAATCCCAGCACTTTGGGAGGTGAGGCAGGTGGATCACCTGAGGTCAGGAGTTCGAGACTAGCCTGGCCAACATGGTGAAACCCCATCTCTACTAAAAGTACAAAAATTGGTTGGGTGTGGTGGCGGGCGCCTGTACTCCCAGCTTCCCGGGAGGCTGAGGCAGGACAACTGCTTCAACCCCAGAGGTGGAGGTTGCAGTGAGCCGGGATTGGACCAGTTCACTCCAGCCTGGGTGGCAGAACAAGCCTCATTTCAAAAAAAAAAGAAAAATTCTGCTGGAGGAGCCCAGGTTGAGATGAGGACAGAGGAGCCAAGCGTCACGCGACCATCCCAGGACACACGAGTGCCCCCTCGTGCCCTGCATGGGCCCATGCCCACCCAGATATCCATTTCAGAGCCACTCTGGCCTGGCACATGGGGTCTTCTGAGCGAAAGTCCCCTTGTCCCCAGTACAGACACCCCATCCACATTTAGCAGGCTCCACGCCCACTCCCCACTCCACGTCCACGCACTCCACACGCCCACGTCAGGGGACAGCAGCCTCTGCCTTGCTGAATAGAAGCCTGGGCTCCAGGCCCTGCAAATGCAGCCCGGGGGCTCTGGCATCTGGGGCCTGACTCCACACCAGCCTCCCCAGCGTGGATCCCACAGGCGCCCTTCTCCTTCCCCACAGTCCTGCTGCTGTGGTCTTGCGCCTGCCTCTGCCTGTTCTGCGCCTGGGCTGTGGGCTGCGCCCTTCTCAGGCAGAGCTGGTATCTGTTCCCGGTGTGCTTGGGAGCCCCCGCCCCGTGTCTGGAGCGCGCGCGGGCTGGTTCCTCTTCCTGCCGCCCACGGGTTGGGACCCACGGGCGTCCCCTTATGCCTGGGGCTGTGCTGACGGCTGTCATGTCCTCTGCAGGGAGGTGCGGCAGAAGGTCCAGCTCACCATCGCCGAGGCTTTCGGCATCAGCGCGTCCTCGCTGCATCTGACCAAGCCCACCTTCTTCTCCCGCATAAACAGCACGGAGGCACGGACGGCGCATGACGAGTACTGGCACGCGCACGTGGACAAGGTGAGCGTGCCCACGGACAGGGTGGTGTGCGTGGACAGAGTGAGCGCGCATGTGGGCAGGGCGAGCGCGCACGTGGACGAGGTGAGGCCTGTTCTCCTGCGTCCTGGGTCTACCACAGGGCTGCCTTTTGCAGCATCCGCCGGTTGTGTGCACAGTGTTAGGATTGATTGGTTGAGGCAGAGTCTTGCTCTGTCGCCCAGGCTGGAGCGCAGTGGCGCAATTTCGGCTCACTGCAACCTCGGCCTCCTGGGTTCAGGGGATTCTCCTGCCTCAGCCTCCCGAGTAGCTGGGATTACAGGCACGCCCCTCCAGACCCGGCTAATTTTTGTATTTTTAGTAGAGATGGGGTTACACCATGTTATCGAGGCTGGTCTTGAAATCCTGAGCTCAGGCAATCCTCCCTCCTTGGCCCCCCAAAGTGCTGGGATTATAGGTGTGAGTCACCATGCCCGGTGGGTGTAAGCATTTAGATGTCTTCCTCTCTGAGGCTTCAGGGCACACCCTCAGTCTCACTGATGGAGTTGGAGAAATAAAATTTCTCATTTGATAGTGACAAGAAGTGGAGAATCCGGTCCACACGGCCTGTGGTTACCCCACTGTTATTTATTCACAGACTTATGCTCAACCTCTTCCATCAGATGGCCTCTGCTCAGCCACTCATGCTCTCCATGGCCCAGGTGTCTGTGTTGTCTCTGGGAGCTTCCTTCTACCACTTTCTACCTTTATTTCTTTTGTTTCTTTTGAGTTAGGGCCGTCACCCAGGCTGGAGTGCAGGTGTGCAGTCATGGCTCACTGCAACTTTGACCTCCCAGGCTCAAGCCCTCCTGCTGCCTCAGCCTGAGACTGACTATAGCTGGGACCACAGGTGCGTGCCCTGATGCCTGGCTCATTTTTCTAATTTTTTGTAGACACAGGGTCTCACTATGCTGTCCAGGCTGGCTTTGACCTCATGGGCTGAAGCAATCCTCCCGCCTCGGCCTCCCAAGGTGCTGGGATTATAGGCGAGAGCCATTGCCCATCCCATTTCTCTTTTCTTTTCTTTTCTTTTCTTTTTAAGATGGATTTTTGCTCTTGTTGCCCAGGCTGGAGTGCAATGGTGCGATTTTGGCTCACTGCAACCTCTGCCTCCTGGGTTCAAGTGATTCTCCTGTCTTAGCCTCCCAAGTAGCTGGGATTATTACAGGTGCGCACCACCACGCTCAGCTAATTTTTGTATTTTTAGTAGAGGCGGGGTTTCATTGTGTTGGTCAGGCTGGTCTTAAACTCCTGACCTCAGTCGATCTTCCCACCTTGGCCTCCCAAAGTACTGGGATTACAAGTGTGAGCCACCGTGCCCGGACTTTTCTTTTCTTTCTTTCTTTTTTTTTTTTTTGAGACAGTTTCACACTGTCATCCAGGCTGGAGCGCAGTGGCTCGATCTTGGCTCACTACAACCGCCGCCTCCTGGGTTCAAGCAGTTCTCCTGCCTCAGCCTCCCAAGTAGCTGGGACTACAGGGTGTGTACCACCGTGCCCAGCTAATTTTTGTATTTTTATTAGAGACGCGATTTCACCATGTTGGCCAGGTTGGCCTCAAACTCCTGACCTCAAGCAATCCACCTGCCTCAGCCTCTCAAAGTGCTGGGATTACAGGTGTGAGCCACCGCACCTGGCCCTTAATAAAAGATTTTAGAAGATAAAAGTAAAGCACAGCTAATAAAAAGAATGGTATTATAGCCATTCTTTAAGGTTGATTTTTATGGTGTAGAAGCTGTGAGTTCCCTTTATACAGTCAGCCTGGATGGAAGTGGTTGAGTGGCACCATGTCAGCCCCGGAGCTGAAGCTCAAATACAAGGTTAAAGCCAGAAAGCACGTGGCTGGGAACATCAAACTCTCGCTCCCCCGCTGTGCCCGCTGTGACAGTAAGATAGACGGCCAGCTTTCTGTGCCATGTGACATTTGTTACTAAATTATTCTTCAGGTGCAGCCTTTTTTTTCTTTTTTCTTTCTTCTTTTTTCTTTTTTCTTGAGACAGAGTCTCCCTCTGCTACCCAGGTTGAAGTGCCATGGCGTGATCTCGGCTCACTGCAACCTCTGCCTCCCGGGTTCAAGCCATTCTCCTGCCTCAGCCTCCCGAGTAACTGGGATTACAGGCTCACCACCACACCCGGCTAATTTTTGTATTTTTAATAGAGATGGTTTTTCACCATGTTGGCCAGGCTGGTCTTGAACTCCTGACCTCAGATGACCCGCCCACCTCGGCCTCCCAAATTGCGCACTCTGCAGTTTCAGTTGTAATCAGGAGAGAGAGATCGCAGTTGTAATCTGTAGTCAGCATCTGCCATCTTGGCACTCTGCTACTTGGCATTAAAATGGTAAACCCAGGGCCGGGGATGGTGGCTCACGCCTGTAATCCCAACACTTTGGGAGGCCGAAGCGGGCGGATCACGAGGTCAGGAGATCGAGACCATCCTGTCTAACATGGTGAAACCCCATCTCCACTAAGTAAAATACAAAAAATTAGCCGGACGTATTGGTGGGTGCCTGTAGTCCCAGCTACCCAGGAGGCTGAGGCAGGAGAATTGCTTGAACCCAGGAGGCGGAGGTTGCAGTAAGCTGAGAACGCGCCACGGCACCCCTGTCTGGGTGGCAGAGGGAGACTCCATCTCAAAAAAAAAAGGTAAACCCAAGGGAAGAAGAACAGTGAAGGAACCCAAAGGCCTGGGATTGCCTTCAGTCCTCCTCTCTCCCTCTCGGGCTACAGTGTTGGGAGCAGCCGGCACCACTGCTTTGCTGTAATCACTTTAACCACTTCCTTTTTCACGACTTCCGCCAGCACAGACAGCGGATTCGCCCTGGTCCTGTTGCTCCCGGCTCCTTCCATGGCCCGCGACTGAATTCTGTCTCAGGAAACCAAAGTAGTATCTGAAGATTAGTGTTTTTCTAATTAGCAGAGATTTTACTTCAGTGAAACAGAACTGTTTAGAAACTGGGGTGATTTTTGTTGCTCTGTGGAAAGCTGTTTTGCTATGACTTCTTTTTTTTTTTTTTTTTTTTTGAGATGGAGTCTCGCTCTGTCACATGCCAGGCTGGGTCTGCGGTGGCCCGGATCCCAAGCTCACTGCTGGCTGCCTCCCGCGTTTGCGCCATTCTCCTGCCTCAGCCTCCCAGTAGCTGGGACTACAGGTAGCCGCCACCTGCATGCGGCTAGTTTTTGTATTTTAGTAGGGGCAGGGGTTTCACAGCATTAGCCAGGATGGTCTCAATCTCCCTGACCTGCGTGATCCATGCGATCTCGGCCTCTAAGTGCTGGGATTACAGGCTTGAGCCACCGCGCCCGGCCCGACTTCTGGCCAGTGTACTTTATTTTAAATTTAGTTTTGAATAAATCATGTGTCAAAATTTGAATATTTGAATAAATGATGCATCCTACAAGATTTAAAAGTAAAATATATATAAAGGCAAACCAGTAACCCCCTCATCTACAGGTAACCACAGTCCTGAGATCTTAGAGCTCCTTTTTGAATTTCTGTATGTGTATAAAAACGAACGCATAAGAATACCACATTCCGTCAATTGTAAAGAATCACATTTCAAACAGTTTTGGCAATTGTTCTTTTTTTTTTTTTGAGGAGGAGTCTCGCTCTGTCGCCCAGGCTGGAGTACAGTGGCCGGATCTCGGCTCACTGCAAGCTCTGCCTCCCGGGTTTACGCCATTCTCCTGCCTCAGCGTCCTGAGTAGCTGGGACTACAGGCGCCCGCCACCTCGCCCGGCTAGTTTTTAGTATTTTTTAGTAGAGACGGGGTTTCACTGTATTAGCCAGGATGGTCTTGATCTCCTGACCTCGTGATCCGCCCGTCTCGGCCTCCCAAAGTGCTGGGATTACAGGCTTGAGCCACCGCGCCCGGCCGCAATTGTTCTTTCTTCCGATTGCATACCATAAGGCAGCTGTGTCTGTCAGATCATGGACCCTGGTGTGGTTTCCTTCTTATAGATGGCAGGTGCAGTCTGCCCGTGGCTTTGCTCACTTGACGTCTGTCTTACTCTGGTCTCCCTAGAATCAGAGCCTGGCACGGACTTGTGTTTGGGAGGCTTTTAAGGGGGGACTCCAGGGGGCAGCCATGAGGCCCACGGGAGCTGAGCCCAAGGGGCCTCCTGGCAGCTGGGTGGGGCGGGGAGAGGGAGCTTGACCCACCTCCCCAGGGCACCACCTGAGACTGGGCTTCCCTGCAGTGGATTATGTGAGGTGGATACTGGCAGGTCGGACTGGGGGCCGGGCCTCAGCGCCATCCTGCTCTCCTTCCCAGGAGGACTCAGAGGAGGCCACCTTGCCCAGGGGGAGGGTCCGGAGTCTGCCTTCCAGCCTGGGCTGTCTCCACTGCACACGAGGCTCTGTTGTGTGTGGTGTGCCCAGCTCAGCGCCCGCACAGTGGGAGCCCAGTTCCACACTGGTGCAGCCCCATCCCCCTTCCCTCCCCAGAGTGTCTCTTTCCCTCCACGCTCTGGATGTGCTCACGACGGCTGAGCTGGGTGAGACGCGCCCTCCCCTTTGCAGCCGGTCTCCTGGTCTCCTGGCGGCTGCACCTTTCACCCTCAGGGTGTGGTCCTCAGCACCCTTCATCCCCAGGGTGTGGCCCGGGCTGGGTTCTGGAACCGAAGCTGAGTGCTGCGACCCCTGAGTGAAGTGAACCAGTCACGGAGGGACAGATCCTGCCTGATCCCACCTCTGTGGGGACCCTAGAGTCGCCAGGTTCACAGAGACAGAAAGCAGAACGGAGAGGGCAGGGCTGGGGGGCGTGGGGAGTCAGTGCTTCCTGGGGACGGAGCTTCGGCCTGGGAGGATGAGACGTTCTGGAGAGGATGGTGCGGTGGCTGTGTAGCGCCGGGAATGTGCTTAACGTCACTGAACTGTGCTTCAAAACAGTGAAGAAACAGTTAAGCTGGCAAATCTTAGGTTCTGCATTTTATTACAAGTTTTAAAAAGTTTGGGATTGCTCCACTTCTGAAGAAAGGAGAAAAGCCTGTCCACCCCTGCCTCCGGTTCCCGCATGTGGACAGCGAGGCCGGCACCGGGGGACCAGCCCAGCGTGTGCACCCTGCTGGCTGGCCTGCTGCCCGCAGCCTTTGCTGGAACACGGCTGCTCCAACATTTGAGCTTACAGGAAGTCCTGGGCAAGAATGCATGGGGCTGGAGACGACACAGAGGGGTTTTAAAGTTGCAAAGGAACGAATGGCCTCGTTAATGGGGCCGACACGTGTTGTGAATTTACCTTCTGGAAGATAAGAAGCACAGATGTTGGTGACTCACGCCTGTAATCCTAGCACCCGGGAGGCTGAGGCGGGAGGACTACCCGGGGCCCGGAGTTTGAGACCAGCCTGGGCATTATAGTGAGACCCCCAACCTCTACAAAAAATACAAAAATTAGCCAGCATAGTGGCTCATGCCTCTAATCCCAGCACCCGGGAGGCCAAGGTAGGTGGGTTGAAAAAATTAGCTGGGTGTAGTGGCGTGCGCCTGTGGTCCTGGCTACCCAGGATGCTGGGGCAGGAGGATTGTTTAAAGCCAGGAGTTCAGGGTTATGGTAAGCGATGACAGTGCTGTGACTGCACTATAGCCTGAGTGATGCTGTCTGTAAAAGAAGTGAGACCCTGTCTATTTAAAAAAAAAAAAAAAAGAGGCCGTGTGCAGTGGCTCACGCCTGTAATCCCAGCACTTGGGAGGCCAAGGCAGGTGGATCACCTGAGATCAAGAGTTCAAGACCAGCCTGACCAACAAGGTGAAACCCTGTCTCTACTAAAAATACAAAATTAGCTGGGTGTGGTGGCGGGCGCCTGTAGTCCCAGCTACTCGGGAAGCTGAGGCAGGAGAATTGCTTGAACCCAGGAGGTGGAGGTTGCAGTGAACCAAGATCACGCCACTGCACTCCTACCTGGGCAATGGAACGAGACTGTGTCTCAAAAAATAAATAAATAAAAAATAAGAGAGAGAAGCAGCACCTGCCCTGGCCGCATGCTGAGAGCCCATTCTGCCCCCTCCTCCCGGCTCTGCCCTCAGGTGACCTACGGCTCCTTCGACTACACCTCGCTGCTGTACCTCTCCGACTACCTGGAGGACTTCGGCGGAGGGCGGTTCGTGTTCATGGAGGCGGGCGCCAACAAGACAGTGGAGCCGAGAGCCGGTAGGAGGCACGGGCGGGGCCTGGGCGTGGGGACCCTGGCTCAGGCAAGCACCACAGGTGTGAGGGGCGTGTCCCTGGGAGCGAGGCTGCATTCACAGAGCACCTGCTGTGTGTCGGGCCGGTGCTGAGTGATTCCCAGGTCCAGGGCCAGTCCCAGCACTCCGGAGGCCGGTGTCTACAGGGCCACATGTCTGAGGTCACCGTCAGTCAGGGGCAGAGCTCCCCTCCATGCCCTGGTGCCCATCACCTTGACAGGTGCCGTCCCCCTCCCTCCCTGGTGTGTGTCCCCTTAGCGGTCAGGGTCCCCCTCCCTCCCTTCTGGAGTGCATTCACCTCTGTACCCTTCTCAAAAGGATTCGGGATCTAAGATTAGACGAGGCCCCAGCCAAGTGTCGGTGACCAAGTGCCCTCCTCGCTGGTGGCTGGGAACCTCACCGGGTGTCTCTGCGGTGCTGGCTTCAGAGCCCATCACGCTGGACCTTGCAGTCCCAGAGCCCCAGAGCCCCAGCCATGCCCAGCCCGGTGCAGACACAGCAGTGACAGGGAGCATTTGCCGAGCGGACAGTCGTCTGCTCCTTGAACTTGTGGGTGACACAAGCCCAGGTCCTGGGGTGGGAGGATGTGGGGAGGGGGGAACCCCTGTTAGGGGCCTCCTCAGGTGGAGCCCACGGCCCTGACCCCAGATGCAGCTGAAACTCGCACAGGCCTGGGAGCCCTCTGAACTGTGCCAGCGCCACCCACCCACCGCTGCCTCACCCGTCCCCAGGGCACTGCCCTCACCTATGGCGTGGCCTCTCGGCACGGATGTTCCTCCTGCCTGGCTGCTTAGTGAGACCAGGGACCATGTGACAGTCAGGACTTCTTTCTTTTATCTCTTTTAAGATCTCCAGCTTGTTTATTTTGAGATTCCTGTTATTTATACTTGCCTTTCTCAGGTTAGCTCAGGACTTTGGTTTGCAAGCTCAGTTTGAGGGACTGTCTCTTTCCATGACTACCTGTGGCAGGTGGCCTGAGCTGCCCGGCCACTTCCTGCCATCCTGCCTCCCTCAGCTGCTCCCTGGCCACAGGTTGGACAGTTCCTGCTGCAGCCAGCGGCTGGCCAAGCCCATTCCCTGCAGCCGGCTTCAGGCCGTGTGTGCCACAGCCCTGGGCGCAGTCTCCCCTGGCGTGGACTGGGGGCGTTTGGCCTGACTGCATCCTGGCCTCGCTCTGCCTTCATGTCAGTTGTTCTGAGTCATCTCTGCATCAGGGGAAGGGTTTGGGCGTCCAGCCTCTGTAAGCAGGAGCCCAGCCTGTCTGCCCTCACCCCAGAAGTCCCAGTCACAGCAGTTTTGTTGGAAAATGAAAAACTCACAGAGCACAAGACAGATGTTTTCTTGAGAAGTCAAGCAGCTGAAGCCTCCTGGGACTCGAAATTACACAACTTTTTAGCATATTTTGATCTTAGTCATTTTAAGCATGATAAATACTTGCGTCAAACATTTTGTACCACCATCTTCTTCCAGATAATTAAAACAACCTGTCTCCTGCATGTGCCTCTGTCTAATTGTGTATATCTATGTGTTTACCTGTGATTTGATGTTGTACACATATAGTCCTATGTATATGGAGGGATATTTAGATAATAGTTATATAATTGTCAGCCGGGCGTGGTGGCTCACGCCTGTAATCCCAGCACTTTGGGAGGCCGAGACGGGCGAATCACGAGGTCGGGAAATCGAGACCATCCTGGCTAACACGGTGAAACCCCGTCTCTACTAAAAATACAAAAAACTAGCCGGGTGAGGTGGCGGGTGCCTGTAGTCCCAGCTACTCGGGAGGCTGAGGCAGGAGAATGGCGTAAACCCGGGAGGCGGAGCTTGCAGTGAGCTAAGATTGTGTCACTGCACTCCAGCCTGGGCAACAGAGTGAGACTCCGTCTCAAAAAAAAAAAAAAAAAAATTATATAATTGTCTCTTCTGTAGCCTCGAGTGAGGTCACACAGATCAGTGTGTCCGCAGTTCTTTTTTTTTTTTTTTGGAAAAAAAGTGTTCACCACTGGTAGAACTCTACAGTGGGGTAGGCAGTGCCACTCCAATATTAAGGCAGATGAACTGGCATCTCTTGAGACAGGTCCATGCCTCCAGCACCTCTCGGGGCCCTGGGCCCTGGTTGCTGCTGTGGAAGCTGCCGGTTCAGGCGTCGTCTCTATCACCCTTGAAGGGAGCCAGAGAGGTGTTTTGCGAGTTGGATGTTTTATCTTGACTTATGTTTCCTGATTCTTTGTTAGACACCCCCAGGGCTTGGGTTTTGTTCTCAACCTGTGAGTAGAAATAAGATCCTGAACTGTTAGACCTGGAAGGCCCATGAGAGCTGAGGAGACCAAATGGCCTGGGGTGCCTGGAGCCAGTGGTGGCCTCATCTTCTGCTCCTTCCTCTGTCCTGCCCACCACAGAGAGTCCCTGCTGTCCCCGTGGGGGCCCCTCCTCTGCCACAGGTGCCCTGAGCATTGCTGGGTTTGTTTCTCCAGCTCCTCCTGCTTCCTGCAGAAGCAGTCCCCAGAGGGGCGATTTCTCCAGCCTGCCCGGTGGGTCGTGTTGATGGGTTGCTCTTTAGGGTTGACCGCAGACCCTCTGAAGGCCGTGGTGTGGGTGTGGCCCTGTGGTCACCTCTCTCTCTTCTCCTCTCCCAGGCCGCGTCTCCTTCTTCACCTCGGGGTCCGAGAACCTGCACCGGGTGGAGAAGGTCCACTGGGGCACCCGCTATGCCATCACCATCGCCTTCAGCTGCAACCCCGACCACGGCATCGAGGACCCAGCGTTCCCGTAGCCGGCAGCCGGACCAAGATAACTTCAGGAGGGCCCGTGTGGAGGCAGCCACGCCAGCCATGCGCCCACCCTCACGTCTACCCGTTCCCATTCATTGCACAGAGTGCCTTAGGAATTCTCTGATTTTGATTTGCTGATGTGTTAATCTTTTCATCTGTGAGTAAATGGAGGGAACCAGCTTTTCGCTTCTCCAGCATCGCGTGTGCTTGGGCTGTAGGCCTGGGAGCCTGAGCTGGAGGCCAGCCCCTCCCTCGGAGAGGGACCCAGCAGGACGGGGACGGGGCACGAGTCCCCATCTGTGAACGGACAGGACTCATCCACCTGAGTGGCCTCGTCCAAGTTGAGCAACCCCCGGCCCATCGAAGACTGGCTAAAGCATCAGCCGTAAATGGGGACAAACGTGGGGCCAGCAGCTTCTGTTCGAGGTCTCGGCATCAGCGAACCGCGGCAGCTTTGGAGAAGGGTTGTGAGTGGCGGCTCTGGAGGCAGCAGTGGTGCGCTTTGGGGTGGGTGGGGGTTCTGCTGGATTCAGGTGGAGGTGAGCATCAACCGTTCCCACAGCCCTGCGTGTACCCCCAATGCTCCTGGCCCACGAATCACCATGGGCACCACGGCCCCACCACGCCAGGCTTGGCCCTGTCAGCGGCCAGCATCCCGAGGGCCTGGGTCCGAGTGTCCTCACCAAGGAGGCTTTTGGCATCGCTGTGCCGGCTCCCGTGGGCCTTCTCCTGGGCCGAGGCTAGGTCTCCTCCTCCCCCTTTGCCCTGACATTAAACTGATGGCCAGGCTGGGCGCAGTGGCTCACACCTGTAATCTCTCAGCACTGTGGGAGGCCAAGGCGGGAGGATCACTTGAGGTCAGGAGTTCAAGACCAGCCTGGCCAACATGGCGAAACCCCATCTCTACTAAAAACTACAAAAACAAATCAGCCAGGCGTGGTGGCGCACACCTATAATCCCAGCTACTGGGGGGACTGAGGCAGGAGAATCGCTTGAACCTGAGGGGCAGAGGTTGCAGTGAGCTGAGATCATGCCACTGCACTCCAGTCTGGGCGACAGAGTGAGACTCCATCTTAAAAATATAAAAATAAAGTGGTGGTCAGAGGAGCCCCGAATAGACCAGCTGTGGAGAGGCCTGGGTGGGGTGGCTGTAGATCCATGTTCCCCAGCCCCTGGCACAGGTGCCTCTGACTGGAGGAGGCCCCACCTATGGCCCGGGAGCTGCTCTGGGTGTTGATAAAGAAAGGGGCGGCGCTCCTGGGCCCTGGGAATGAGCGGGCGTGAGGCCAGCCGAGGCGTGATGACCCCTGGGTGCTGGGGACTTGGGGGCCGCACCTCAGTTTGCCCAGGGCCCCTCCTGCACCACGGGCTGTCTCAGGGCTACTGGGGCCACGGGCCACATGCGGAGGATGGCATGGGATAGGCTCCCTGGGTCCGCAGCTTCTGCCCGTGTATGAGGAGCCCTCCTTGGTCAGGGCTGCAGGCTCTGGGCAGATGGGACGGGCACCCCCAGGCCCCCGCGCCCTCCCGTGGCCTCCTACGTGGGACACGGGAACGAGGCACGATTCTGAAGGACTCTATGGATCTGGGAGGATGAGGCCCACCTCCGGTTCGTGGACAAAGCTGCCCTCGCTGGGCCGGCTGCTTCACAGACGCTCTCCAGGTCAGGCTGGTGGGCCCCATCCTGGGTGGGAAGTTGCCTGAGCCTGGGCCACCCTTGAGCTTCTCCCAGTCTTGATTTTCCAGAGGGTCCGTGGCTGTGGTCACGGTCGGGGCAGGTGGAAAACCCTGCATGGAAACCTGATCCTGTCACCTTGGAGTAAATGACGATGTCGCCGGCTTCTCGCCACATCTAAAGGATAAACGCATTTGAAGAAAGCGGGTGTTGGGTTCGTTATGGGTTAAACTGCTTTTGAAGTAAGTAATTATTAGTTTGATTTTCATTCTTGGCTACGTTTATTATTCATGATAATCACAGAGGTACTTGGACAAAGAAATATATTTGGGCCAAAGCAAGAATTTCCTTTTTTTCACAGGCAGGAGTCTAGCTGTGTGTCACCAGGCTGGGTGTAGTGGCAGCGATCTGGGCTCACTGAAAGCTCAAGCCTCGAGGAGTTAAAGCCATTCTCCTGCCTCAGCCTCCCGAGTAGCTGGGACTCCTGAGTAGCTGCGACCGCCACCTCGCCTGGCTAGTTTTTTTGTATTTTGAGTAGAGACGAGGTTTCACTGTGTTAGCCAGGATGAAGAATTTCCTTCTTCTAAAGTGGGAACATATGGCTCACGCTGGTAATCCCAGCACTTTGGGAGGCCGAGGCAGGAGGGTCACTTGAGCCCAGGAGCTGGAGACCCATCTGGGCAACATCGTGAGATGCTGTCTGTACAAGAAATTTTTTAAAAATGTAGCTGGGCGTGGCAGCCTGGTCCTGTGGTCCCCGCTACTCAGAGCTGAGGCAGGAGGACTGATTGAGCCCAGGAGGTCGAGGCTGCAGTAAGCCATGATGGCTCCACTGCACTCCAGCCTGGGAGACAGAGCAAGACCCTGTCTAAAAAAAATTTTTTATCATTGAAGTCTGGGTATGTTTTAAAAATAAAAAAGTGGGAAAATACTGAGCACAGCAGTGAATCCGCACACCCTGGGCTTTGCTTGTGAACCTGATGAAAGCCTCGGGTGTGGCCGGCCTGAGGCTCTTCCAGGAGCCATGCGGGGCGGTTGATTCCGCTAGAAGGTTCCGGGGTGATTGGTTCCGCTAGAAGGTTCCAGGGAGGAACTGGAGTCTCTGGCGTGTCCTCTGATGAGTGATCTGTTTTTAAGTAAAAGTGTTTCATTACAATCAAAGATGATTATTCCTTTTAAAATAAAGAATCTGAGGAGGGCGAGTCCTGCTGTCAGGAAGGGAGCATCAGGAGACGTTTCCTGCTTCCATCCGTGCTCCCAGCCTGGCAGTGGCCCTGTCCCTGCTACCTGCGTAGACAGGGGACAGGGTCTCCAAGACGCGGCAGCCACCAGAGCCAGGCCCGAGCGCACAGCCGTGCATTGCGAACGCAAAGCCAAAACACGAGGTCCCCGCGTGTCTGAGTCTGGGGAGTATGGAGGGCCCTCAGGCTGGGTTTCTTGAGTTGTGTGAAAAGCTCCATGTACCTGCCCCGAGTTCTCACGAAGGGAAGGAAGCCACGAAAGCAGAGGCCACGACGGTGAAGTGAGTGGGGAGGGCTCCGGGGAGGGCCTTGGTGCTGTGTGGGTGTGTGACCCGGCCAATGAGGCCACAGGGTGAGCAAGCAAAGCCATTTCTACATATAGGAGACTCGCTTTCAAAGGAAAGGAAACGGGCGTGGCCCTCCCATCACTGGCCCCGTCCCGGAAGACTGGTCACCATGGCCAGCCTGGAGCTGCCTCTGCATGGTGTGTGGGTCGCTGCCAGGATCCCACATGGCAGCCACCACTCACCCCTCCATGGTCACAGCCCTGGTGTGGAGGGTGGTGGCCTCCGCTCCCTCCACCTTCTTTCCTGATGGGGACTCCGGCCCAGCGGAGCTCATCACCGAGATGGGAGCCAAGGGCCTGAGACACCAGCGGTGTGTGCCACGCCCACTCACCACTCGTCTCCCAGGGCAGCGCTTGTGGCTGGACAGCCCTGGGCTGGGGAGCTGGGGGACCGGCGGCCGGAGGGTAGCCCCGTGAGCTCAGGGGTGGCCCACGCATCAGGAAGGCTCCGTCCACACTGGACGCTGTCCCTGACCTGCTGCACGTCACTCTCTTTGTCACACTGTGGCACTGCTCAGTACTGCTCCTTGCCCTGTGACCTGGGGGTGCCCAAGCATCGCCCCTCACCTGGCCAGCCCATGCATCTTCTGTCCCTCTCTGTCCGTTTCTGTCCAGTCTCTGTCCCCCTCTGTCCCCCTCTGTCCCCTCTGTCTTGTCTCTGTCCAGTCTGTCCCCTCTGTCTTGTCTCTGTCCCCTCTGTCCATCTCTGTCCAGTCTCTGTCCCCTCTGTCTTGTCTCTGTCCCCTCTGTCTAGTCTCTGTCCCCTCTGTCCATCTCTGTCCAGTCTCTGTCCCCTCTGTCTAGTCTCTGTCCCCTCTGTCCCCTCTCTGGCTGCTGTTTCTATCCAGTCTCTGTCCTCACAGTCACAGAGCCTCCTGGCCCCCAAGGCAGGTGGGTGAGGGACGAGACTAGGCCAGCTGGGAGCAATGAGAGTTATTTCCATTTATTCCATTTACACATCACTTCCAAATAATGTGCGGAGCATCAACAAAGCACGAGGCAGGAAGAGGATGAAACAGCAACAGCAGATGAGGATGGGCTGAGGAGGAGGCCCCTGTGCCAGCAGCAATGAAGATGGATCCCGAGGCTCCCTGTGTGAGGGAAGAGGGCCTGGGGTCCCCTGCAAATCAGTCCATCTCCGTGTCTTTCCTGGGGACACCCAACACACACTGGAAATATCTGGGTTCACTTCGCATGGCCACACTTTTCTTCCCAGGAAGGGGCCCCATGGCTCCTGCCTAGCATCCCGGGAGGCGGCCACACCCCGCCGAGACGCACTGGGCCTCTTCTCCGTGTGTCTCTGTCCTTCCTGTCTGCTCCCAGCCCCAGTGCAGGGGGGGGATCAGGTCCTGGCCGGCTTAGGGCAATGCCAGGCAGCAGCCGCACCCTCATGGACCCCAGGCTCCCAGCAGCCCCTCCGGCAGCCCACCCTCGGGGGCTTGCCCCACCCCGCCTGCCAGCATGCTGTGCCTAGAGGGCAGGGGAGGGTCTGTGGTTGGAGACCAGAGCAGGTGCTCGGCCCGACTGAGGCCTTGCCTGGGCTTTCCTTCCCCCATAGCCCCTTGTGAGGCCAGGCCGGGCTCACTCTCCCCACATGTCCCTCGGCCCTGGGACCCCACACCCAGGCCCTCCTGCTAGCCAGTCCTGTCCTGTGTCTTCATTTCGGCTGGTGTGTGCAGCCACCTCCCTGCACTGGGCCCTCCCTGGGTGGCCACGCTGTGTTTAGGGCTCTGGAGCATGCGGCCCTCAGAGGGGAGCCCAGACCCCTCAGCCCCGGTCAGAACTTGCTGGCATCCCCACCTCGCTGTCCGTCCAGCCCATTCCTGTGCTCATGCCCACTGGCCCTGGAGTCCTGCCCATAGTGAGGTGGGTATACTGGCTCCCGCCTCTCGTTGGGCCTCTCCCTCCACCCCTGAATCCACACCCCCCAGGACTGCCTCTTAGCGGCGTCCCAGGGAGAAGGCTCCTGGTCCCCAGCTGCCCGGCCTGGCATGCAGATGGCTGCACACTAGAGGCCAGGACAAGGCGGAGGGAGGACCGGGGAGAAGAGCCTGGGGATGGAGACAGCTCCTCCCCATCAGGCTCTAGCCCCAGCCCCGGTCTGGCTCCCAGCCCCTAGGAGGAATTTTGGCTCCCGTGGCCAGGTCTGGCTGAAGTACAGGGGGGCGGCACCTCCGGTTTCCCGCCGACTCCTATTTCTGGGGTGAGACACAGCTCTGTGTTTTTAATCATGCTGTGGGGTGTTGGAGGCCACCTGGACAGACAGAGCCTAGCCCGACGTCCTCTGAGGACCCGTCAGTCCCAGGCACCTGCATGTGTCCACTCCTGGGATTCTCAGCACTGGGTCCTAGGCACGGCCTGGGTGGTCCCTCGAGCCGAGGTCCCTTAGCTGTGAAATAGGAGAGGTCTCCGTTGGAGAGCAGCCCAGTGGTGGGCTCTGCCAAGGGGGCTGCCGTCGGGGCCATGAAATACACAACAGCCCAGCCCAGGCCGCATGGCCTGTGGGTTACTGTGGGCTTCAGGGAAGCGGGGGTGGGGGGCTTGCCGGGAGGTCCCCTTGGGCTGGCTGGAGGTGACAGGAAGATCCCACGCCTAGCTGGCAGTGGGATCTGCAGGGGCCCCATGCGGGGAGGGCACAGAGGAGCTGGGGCTTGGACCTTAGTCTCCAGGCTGCAGACCGCTGAGGCTGTGTCCTGCTGTGACCTCACTCACCCCCCCGGCCCTCCCAGCCTGGATCTCCTTGGCTGCAGGCGGGCAACAGTGACAGGACAGAGGTACCCAGCCTTGGGCCAGTGCCAGCCTGTGCACCTGTCCCGGTGGCTTGGGGCACACGATGCCTCTGGGGCCTGGGTCAGTCCCAGGAGAACTGGCCTCCCCTGACCCCTGCATGGGGCTGGGCACTCGGCCTGGGAAAAGCCGGAGTCTGGAACAGCCTGGCTGTTGGCCTTGGCAGCCTCGTTTCCGGCTGGGACTGTCATCTGTCTGGAATTCAAATGGAAAAACCTGCCCTTGTGAGTGATGAGGGAAGGTGCCAGACAGCACAGGTTGCCCCGAGTGCTTTCCTAGGGTCAGAAAGGGGCCTGTGTGCCCCGGCACCTCCCGGGGCTGACCCTCCAGGTGGTCAGGAGTGCACCTGTGACGCTGCGCAGGTTCGGGCAGGCAGAGCGCAAGTCTTTGCCAAGCAGCTCCAGCCGTCCTCCCTGGCCAGGGCCGCCTCACCCCACCAGCGCAGTCACTGCTGCCACCCACAGCGGCAGGCCTCCTTGAGGTCCATTCCATGGGGACGGACTCCCAAAGCAGAGAGCACCCAGGCGGGTGAACAGCAGAGCCTGCTGGTTGCAGGTGCCACCCACTTCCTGAAGCACACTGTTCCTGGAATGCCTGGGAGTTCAGCAGCCCTAAATCGCAGGTACTTCTCTGTTGAGGAATAACTCACGTGAAGTGCGACTTGGGGCCTTGAGATCCCTGTGTCCACGCGCCGGTGCACCCCACCCTCCCCGCCGTGGACCCCAGAAGACCACGTCCTCCATGCTCACTAGTGGGAAGGTGGGAGGGGGGGACCTGGGGGTGTCTGAAAAAGCCCCTTTGGACTTGAGGCCAGTTTGGGGGACGTGGCGTCCACCCCCACTGCCCTGCAGCAGCTCTGGTCAGGGAGCGGCAATTGGAAACCAAACCCCAGCCACGCCAGAGCAGCCTGAGACAGAACAGACGTGGGGCAGACTGTGAGGGCACCTGGCAAACCAATCAGCCACCGCCAGGCATCCACCCCCAGCGGGGGACACAGTTCATTCATGTGTTCCTTCACCCCCCAGGCATGGGCCGTCCGCTGCCTTGTTCTCGGGGCCGAGGCCTGCCCAGGACACCTTCTCCTTCGCCATTTTTGCTCTGGGCTGAAGCAGCTGGGGGTGTGGGTTGGGGGATATGCCAGTGCTGGAACCCAGCCCCTCTCCTGATGCAGGCGGGGGCCCCATCCCGGCTGCTCCGCTGCCCAGGGCCTTCCAGGGGAGCTGCACACCCCACACAGCAAAGGCCTCTCCAGCATAGGCCTTACTATTTACCACGTAGCCCAAACCCAAATTTACAAAACCTTCGATCCCAGCACAGTTGGTGTCTCACAAAGGGATTTTCGGCAGACTTTTCATGAAAAGAAATTCCTGGCTGGGCGCGGTGGCTCAAGCCTGTAATCCCAGCACTTTGGGAGGCCGAGACGGGCGGATCACCAGGTCAGGAGATCGAGACCATCTTGGCTAACACGGTGAAACCCCATCTCTACTAAAAAAAATACAAAAAATTAGCCGGGCACGGTGGCGGCGCCTGTAGTCCCAGCTCCTCGGGAGGCTGAGGCAGGAGAATGGTGGGAACCCGGGGGGTGGAGCTTGCAGTGAGCAGAGATGGCGCCGCTCACTCCAGCCTGGGCCACCGGGTGAACCCCCCCCAAAAAAAAAAAAAAAAAAAAAAAAAAAAAGAAAAGAAATTCCTTCCCCAAGTGCACCTAACAGCCAGTAAATTCCAGGTGCTTGCGGCAGACAATGGGAGGGCCCGTCCCTTGCTGGGGAGCGTCCACGGCACAGCTGAAGCTGCTTTGCGGAACAGGGAGACGGCGAGACAGTTTCCACCTGCTCGGCGATTCCGCCCCTGGGTTCTACCCAGGACAAACGAAAGCAGAGGCTGAGGTAGCAGCGTTCACAGCAACTTCCTTAGCAACTGCCCACCGAGGGCTGGGCCCAAACAGCCGCCCCTCGGCAGCGGCAGCAAAATCCCTCAGCCAGGCCCCAGTAGCAGAAGGGAGGGATCTGTGCTGCGAAGGGAGGGAGTCCGGACATGCAAAGACTGCAGGCTCCCATTTGTAAGGAGTTCTGGAACCAGCAACACCTGCCAACGGCCTGCAGCAGGGACACAGCCTCGCAGGGAGGGGCCAGGGGGCCTTGCGGGGGAGGGGGGGGCATTGTGGGGAGGGTCCAGGGGAGCCTGGCAGTGGTCGGGGCCGTGGGCAGCAGAGCTGTGGTGCTGGGGGCAGCCGGCCGTGGACACTTCACCTGGGACCTGTCAGAGCCGGGGATCTTACTTTTGCTTTCAGGGCAGAAGGACTTTTGCTGAAACCCCCCGGAGCGCTCGATTCCTTTTGTGGGTTGTGCCGTGCACTCCACGGTCGCTGCCCCCGAACGGCCCCTGATGCTAGGTCCCTCCTACCTGAGCAGACTCTGGCTCCAGCCCCGGACACAGCTGGGGTGGCCACGGGGACTCCTGAGGAGAGGGGCTGTCCACACAGCCTGGTGGCTTGGAGCCCCGGGACCCCCACGCTTGGGCTCAGGGTGGGACTGGATGAGGTCTGAGTAAGGGAGTTGGGTGCCAGGAAAGGGCAGGGCCTGGGGAGGGAGGGGAGGAGGGGACAGGAGGAGAAGGGCCTCCAGGGGTGGTGCAGAGGGCAGGGGCATGTGTAGATGGACACGCAGGCCTAGGCCCAGCTCTGACCTCCCCAGCTGCCAGACTCTTGCATGCTACATCCTCGTCCTCCTCCAAGGCAGGCACCCAGCAGCCCCGTGTGCAGGGGACGCACAGCACTCACCGCCCCAGGCCTGGCTATGTTTGAGGCAACCATGAAGGCCTCAGACATTCAAACTTTTTAATAGACCGGGAGTGGTGGCTCACGCCTGGAATCTCAGCACTTTGGGAGGCTGAGGTGGGGGGATCACTTGAGCCCAGGAGTTTGAGACCAGCCTGGGCAACATAGGGAGACCCTGTCTCTACAAAAAAATACAAAAATTAGCTGGGTGTGGTGGCATGCCTGTAATCCCAGCTACTTAGGAGGCTGAGGTGGGAGGATCACCTGAACCCAGGAGGTGGAGGCTGCAGTGAGCCCAGATCACACCACTGCACTCTAGCCTGGGCAACAGAGCAAGACCCCATCTTTAAAAAATTTAGTAACCATCCTGATTTTAAAGCTGTGTATACCTTTTGGGAGAAATCTGGAAACGACTCAAAAGTATAAAAAGTAAAAAAACAAAAAACAAAAAAAACTACCTAAAATTTCCTACCAAGGGCTAACGCTGTTGCTTTTTTCTTTCTTTTCTTTTTCTTTTTTTTTTGAGATGGAGTCTCGCTCTGTCTCGCAGGCTGGAGTGCAGTGATGTGATCTCAGCTCACTGCAACCTCTGCCTTCTGGGTTCAAGTGATTCTCCTGCCTCAGCCTCCCGAGTAGCTGGGATTACAGGCATGTGCCACCACACCTGGCCAATTTTTGTATTTTTAGTAGAGATGGGGTTTCACCATGTTGTCTAGGCTGGTCTTGAACTCCTGACCTCATGATCCACCCGCCTTGGCCTCCCAACGTGCTGAGATTACAGGCGTGAGCCACCGTGACCGGCCCACTGTTGCTATTTTAAAGTGTCCCTGTCAAGCTTTGATGCATACATGCACACACATGCGCCCACACATGCCTACACAGCCATGTGTGCATACAACACAGGGTCACAGTCACAGCCACACGTCTACACAGCCATGTGCACACACGACACAGGGTCACAGTCTCACACGCCACACTCGAAACGCCACACTTTCACCACATATCCACACACACATTCTTGTTTGTTTCAAACGAAACGTGGATTAAGTCACTCGGTTTCATTTTCCAGCTTCCGTCATTGGCCGTCATGCCTTGGATCTGTCCCGTTAAGGACACTCCGGAACGGAGATTTGCTATTCTCTGAAGATACACAAAATCCTCCACTGCTCACGTCATAATCTATTTACCAGCTGTGGAAAATTCCACGGTGCCTGTGGTTTTCAAAGTGATGCTGAAGCGAGCACCTTTGTGCACACATCTTGATCCACGTCTGATTTTTAAATTTCAGATAAAATCCTGGAAGTGAAATGGCTGGAGAGAGAGTTACGGCAGAGCCAGGGTGTTCCGTCCAGCACGGTTTCCGCTTTGGTGTTGAGTCGTCCTTTCTGCATCGGAATTCTGACTCCCGAAGTTACATTTCTCTCTATGTCTCTGACAGTTCTAGGTGCCAGGTCATACTTTCAATAATCATTCAATAACCTTTCTGCTTCTCTTTTTTTTTCAAGACGGAGTCTCTCTCTGTTGCCCAGGCTGCAGTGCAGTGGTGTGATCTCGGCTTACTGCAACCTCTGCCTCCCCGGTTCAAGCGATTATCTTCCCTCAGCCTCCCGAGTAGCTGAGATTACAGGCGCCCACCACCACGCCCGGCTAATTTTTGTATTTTGGTAGAGACAGGGTTTCACCATGTTGGCCAGGCTGGTCTCGAACTCCTGACCTCAGGGGATCCACCCGCGAGGCCTCCCAAAATGCTGGGATTACAGGCGTGAGCCACCGCGCCCGGCCCCTGCTTCTCAGTTTAGAATATATTCACTGCTACTTCCTCTTCACTCGTTGTGACTTTATACCTGGCATTTACATATAAAATTCCATCTGGGTTTGAGGGTGCTGTCCTCAGTACCCTTTCCCCGGGACAGAACTCCACCTGGGCTGCACCCCCTGCCGGAGGGTTCCTGGCAGAGCCTTTTGGTGCCTAGGAAATGTGCCAAAGAGAGAACGCAGAGCGAGAGCGCAAAGCAGCTGCCAGGCCTGACGGGCTCCGGGGACCCTGAAACAATGGAGGCTTGGCAGGGCAGGGCTGTGGGTGAAGGTGCAGGTGGGAGTCTGCGGTGGTGTGAGTGTGAGTGGGTGTGAGTCTGTGGTGTGTGAGTGGGTGTGAGTCTGTGGTGGTGTGAGTGTGACTGTGAGTCTGCAGTGGTGTGAGTGTGACTGAGTCTGTGGTGGTGTGTGTGACGGTGTGAGTCTGCAGTGGTGTGAGTGTGGGTGGGAGCCTGCGGTGGTGTGTGAGTGGGTGTGAGTCTGCAGTGGTGTGTGAGTGGGTGAGCCTGCAGTGGTGTGTGGGTGTGAG